>NW_004797342.1:882066-890346 GCF_000002075.1 Aplysia californica
GAGCTCTCTCTCTCTCTCTCTCTCTCTCTCTCTCTCTCTCTCTCTCTCTCTCTCTCTCTCTCTCTCTCTCCTTCTCTTTCACTCTCTCTTTCTCTCGATCCCCTTCTCTCTCAATCTATCTATCAATCAATATATCTTTCTATCTATCTGTTTGTCCGCCTGACAGTCTATTTGTCTGTAAGTCTGCTTATATGTTTCTTCTGTATATACTTTTGTATCTATGTGTGTGTTTGTATGTTTGTGCGAGTGTGTGTGTGTGTGTGTGTGTGTTTGTGTGTGCGTGAGCGTATGCGTGTGAGTGTGTAGGTGTGTGTGTGTGTGTGTGTGTGTGTGTTCGTGTGTATATGTATATTTGTAAATAACATGTGTGCTAATGTGTTTGTTTGTTTGTGTTTTTTTTTCAAACCACTCACTGAATGAATTGGAGATATAGCAGATTCTACATTCGTTGGTACTGCTAATGCATCGGGTATTATTGTCGTAGTTGTCTGATATTCTAAAAAAATGGGAAGCACAGAGGTACATTGTGCTGAAAGAGGGTAGAGATAAAGATGTAGCAATTGAAAAGGACAAGCATGAAAGCAAACCCAATTAGAATGCCTTATAAACTTAAGGAGGCACAGATCCAGGTGGTGAGTAAACTTTGTGTACAGAGCTGTGTTCGACTTAAAAGCAAGATTATTATTATAACTAAAGCTATATTGAATTCAGAAAGCAATATAACATCGATCGAATTAAGATACATTTTTTTAAAAGATGGGGTAATATTTTCTAACTGTTTAAATGCTCTTTGTATATCAATATTTCATCATTAGACATTGTTTTCCAATATATGAAAAGAAAGGCAAGGAAACAAGCTAAATGTCACGTTGTCCAGAATTGCAGCTAAAAAACAGTAATGAGAAAAAGCGTCTTGCACTACAATTCAGCACCCACAGGACTTGCACACAGATTTGACAACACCTGTGACCCCACCCCAACCCAACATTCCCAACCCCCACCCACCCTTTTTTTCTAACAGCTGTTGTGTCATGTCAGGACAATCTGAGAATTGAAAAGAAATGGAAAGTTGCAGACCAAGAACGTAGAGTTCGTTTAGAACAAACTTCTTTTCTAGGATCATTTCAACTCTGTCTTGATGACAGCTAGTTCCTGTCGGAGAGGTGTCTTCTGCAGTCTGTCTGCACATTCACCATTCCTCATGCTGTCTTTTGAACGCGGAAGTGGTAGTGACTTTAAACTCAGCAATGGCTTAGCATTTAGTTCATTAATTCCGATGGGAAATGATGTATCCTTAAGTCAAGATTCAGCAAGTTTGAGATATTGCCTAAATCAGTATCACAATTATTAGAAGTTCAGTGCACATTGCCAACTGCTTATAACTGAATGGTAGTATTAACACTTTGTTTGCTGCTCAGTATTCTATTATTTGATTCTGATAATTGCATTATTTTTTCATTGGGCAGGAGTCGCCGAATGAAAGCTGAAATTTATTAAATCACTAGAAACACAACAAAACAAACAAGAAGTGCCAAACTTAGTTTTGTGTTTCTCCAGAAAAGCTCTCATTTAAGTCCTCCGACAGTAGCACTTCCTGCAACCAGTGTGTTGCTGCAACGAGATTCACTCTAAAATAAATGTCGCACAAATGTTTATATCTGCAATATGTACAGCTTTAAGCGGTCAATTAAATATCAATATGTGTGACCTAAGACTGTTTTATTCTATTGTGTAGTAGACAATGCAACTTTGTATTATTTGGAGAGAAAGAACTTTGAAGACCATTCCGTACTTACCTTTTTATGCGCTCCACCACAATATAGAAACTATACTTCTACATTATATATAGCCCATAAGAAACTGACAACATGATTTATTGTTTTCGACCTTCTCTCACTTATTAAATATAAAACAATGAATTACGTCATGCAATTAACAAAAATAGATGTGCTACTAAACTACTAAAAGTGCTAACAGTCATTTGAAGAACACAACACTATTATCATAAAAAGTAACATATACATGGCTTTGGTTTTATTATACACATCACAACCATGTAATCAAAACCTCCCCTCACTCTTTACCTCAACGTTTAGCCCCCCACCTTTCTTCTTTTGTGGTTCCAATAAGAACATTTTCTTGATGCTCCACTTTAAATAAGAAATAATAACAAAAGGGTGGTTTTCGGAGTTAGACAAGAAAGCATTTCCAACATCGAATCTTGTGAAAGAAATCTGCACCCCTTTGCCACTCTAACTGCCTCACCGAGAAAGCAGTTTTCAGCAGACGTCCATTAAAGAATGGGATGCTCTTTCAGGATTGCGAAGAGCATAAAACTGACATTTCTGCGAAAATAATTTGCCAGGCCAGCTTTTCTCGTGAAAACTGTTCATGCATAATGCATCTGGTGTTGTTGTGTAAGAGGAAGCATATTGTTGTTCAAACGCCTGTGCTCACGTTCTCGGTCAGACAATACTAGCTCACTGTTGTCCAGGTGGTGCTTTACTTATTTCAGACTGGGTATTTGAACCTTGACAACGCCACTAGTCACTTCCTTTCGTTTGGTGCCCCGTGCTTCTTAGATATCTGGAGACTTTGCACAAGTCTGTGTTGATTGATCAACCAAACCAGTTAATATTTTTCAGTAAAATATAAGTGTAAATCGAGGATTGCCGAGGTCTTGTAGGAACTCTTTAAACGGGACAATAAATTGCATCTCCCTACGACTTCTAAAGATACAAAATGGAGGATAAAGTAAAGTAAGTATTGTCAATAAAAGGACGGTAATAGGAAGGAATTGAATAGAAGCCTTCAGTCAGTTGTCATTCCTCCGTGGACAGTCTCTCGTCCTAAAGTCCTAGCACATCGGTAGATGAGATCATCATAGATCACGACTTTCGAACGTCAAAATAGAAAAAAAAAACCATTGTTGTTGATAACACTTTTGGCTCAGTTGATATCACGCCGGGGTTTGGTGTTAATGGGCCTCTTCGAATTCTCAAAATAATGTTCATTAACTTTAGGGGTCTGGGGAGTATGATAGGTTCCCTACCCATTTGACAGATCTAATCGGAGACGGACGTTTTACCGGAGGTCCTGCTTCCTAATTTTGAATAGTCCAGAGCATTTACCGGCCTCTTAGAATGTGCCGTGATTTTTCGTAGGTTTTTTGTTTTGTTTTGTTCTGTTTTGTTTCTAGGGTTATTTTTTCGAATTCGTTACGCCCGTCTGGTGAATCATTTATTTTTGTGCCAGTGAACTCCCTTACGCCTTATCGGGTATCTGTTCTTTAGCAAGGGGGTTGTAGGGGAGTGTGCAATTACTCTCGCCTCTCTGAGAGTGTGTATGTACAAATGTGTATGTATGTGTGTGTGAGTATGTGCGCGCGCGTGTGTGTGTGTGTGTGTGTGTGTGTGTGTGTGTGTGTGTGTGTGTGTGTGTGTGTGTTTGTGTGTGTGTGTGCGTTGATGTGTGTGCTTGTACACTGGTATAGCCGTGCCTAGATACGAGCTTTTGTGAAAATCTGTAAAGGCATAATGATATTTGTGTGAATGGGTAAGTGAATCTTCGTCTTCTTGCTCTATCGAGTTGAAAATCTTTTGCTTATTGAATTCTACAACTGTATAGCTCCTGGCGTGATGCTGTGGCTACTTATCTACTGTTAATTCACAACATGACTGAAGATACTCGCCCCCGGCTTATATAGACAATCGTCTTTTACAAATAATTATGGTCATAGCATTACACCGTGTTTTTTAAATATATAAGTGCTTTGAATGTGCGTAGTTTATTTTCTACAGGTACTTTATTATTTTTTCGTGAGTATGTATTTCGAGTTATTTGATGAATGCATACATTTATCTTTCCTTTCCCTTATGCTGTAAGTAAATGGCCAAATTTTAGTCAATGTTTAAGTAATCAATGGTTTGTGTATATTGTGCTGATGTGCATTCGCAAGAAAAGTCGTACATAAAAATTGTTCATTCTTTTCATTGAACAATCTCCTGCACCTACACTTTGTATACAAGGACCTTCAGTCCCTAAAATATTCGTTACGCTATTTTTAGTATAGTGTCTAGTACAGATGAGAACCATCCACTAGTATACAATCTTTGGTCATTTTATGAGATGTTAAGAAGTATCATGTGTTCCTTTACTGGGAAAGCGTTGGCTGCCAGCTTTCGTCTCCCACGGAAGACGCGGAAGGTAAGTTTCTCCCTTTCAGTGGAGGAGGAAACTTCGACTCATCATTAAAAGTAGTTCGGACAGCGCACCAGCCACCCAGTCCCAGCTGATGGTGGTATTTATTTGGACGTGAATCAGCGTCACTTGTTTGTGCAAAAAGTTGAATTAAAGCTTGAACATTGTTTTAAAGACCTTGATGCTATCATTGATTACCTTACCTTTTTGGTTGAACACTGAGTCAAAGCAAAGACAGAACTCGAAGCTCCAGCTAATGTCCATCTTGCGTCTGTCGCGTTGAGTGCCACTTTGATAAACTCAGAACGTTGTTCCAAGGTAAGAGCATAAAGACGTACGCACATTCTGCTCACCAATGGTCAGCAGTTCAGATGTATTAAGCCCTCAATTTTCATTTCTTTGTTACTGCAATTTCATAATCTGTGGTATCGGTTCTATTTGCTTGAGACTATTTTGACGAAGTTCAAATTTTAAATGATAAAGAACAGAAAGAAATTATACAAACGAATAAAGGTACAATTTTAAAAAGAATGAAACAGGTTTTCCCCTTTAAAGAAATATTTTGCTTTCTGGACTTACAACATTTTGAAAGGCTTGCCGACTTTCTTCAAAGATTGTGAAATGTCATTATATTATAATAATTTTATGTTGTTATAAAGTGTACTCGGTTTTAGTGCAAAGGCATGCCTTAAATTTATGTAACTCAAAGGCATTTCGCTACCTCAGAATTATAAAGTTCTATCAGATCATTTTGGCGGTTTTTAGTCACTAAGACCATGAGGTCAGAAACCAAATGTACTATCTGTTCTATCAAAATCGTAAGATTATCCAGAGTCATTATTAAGATACTCAAAGAAATGCATTTTTAAAACATTTGACATAATAAGATATGAAACTCAAAATCTTTGACGTCAAATTTCTCAAAACTAGGTACTGTGCACATAGAACTTTTTAAATCTGAGGTTGCGAAATGTTTATCATTCTTCATTACATGTGACTTGTGGAATACTCCCCAGGGTTTTTAAAAGTAATTATACTTTCATCAAATTCTCAAACTCTGAATTTTTCTTTTTCTGTTTGTTCTATTATTATTTTTTGGTACTGATGACAGAATAAAAACAGGAGGCATAATATGGTAACATTTCAGGCATTTCTTTGTGAAATAAAAATTTACAGTAAATATTCAGAGTTGTTAGACTTTTGGAGAATCAATTAGCATTGCATTACTTTTATATTTACCCGCTGGGTTAAAATAGATATGCAAAATATCAATTTATATAAAGTTAAATAGAATTATCATTCTGCAATGTAAAACTGTCATTATTTTCTCTGCATATCTGATTGTGCTAACAATGCATTTTTTTTTTTTTAATTGGGATGTTGTTTTTGTTTTTATTTGGTTGTTTTCCGTCTCTTTGGTCAATGGGTTTCTACTCTTTTTTGGTCACATTAGTTGATTGGATTGTGTTTGTTTGTTTTTTGCTTTGGTTTGTCTTTTTAAAGATTTTTTAGGAGGGGGATGGCAGATATTAAAATTATGTTTTGTATGTGATATGCATTTCAAATCTATTTTTAAAAATGTTTGTGTGAGTTATACAATTTATACCTAGATTTAAAAGAAAAAAATGGGCGTTAGTTATGGTAAACTGTAGTTGGTTGTATTAAATCTAGTTTTATAATTCACTTAATTCATTTTTCAGGTCCGATGGGCGAACGTGGTCTCAAGGGTGAGTCAGAATACAACGATGGAGCTATGTAATTTTTATATTGTATGCTTAAAACTGCATTACTAGATAGATAGATAGATAGATAGATAGATAGATAGATAGATAGATAGATAGATAGATATCCCCCACCCTCCTCCAACTCTCTTCCTACTCTCTCTTTCTTTCATTCTATCTCTCTCTCACTCTCTCTCTCTCTCTCTCTCTCTCTCTGTCTGAGTGTGTGTGTGAGTGTATGTGTGTGTGTGTGTGTGAGTGTGTGTGTGTGTGTGTGTGTGTGTGTGTGTGTGTGTGTGTGTGTGTGCGCGCGTGCGTGCGTTCGTCGTGCGTGCGTGCATGCATGCGTGTGAATGTTCATTTTCCTCTCTCTTGCTATTAACCTTTTGTGGTGTTTGAGAATACATTATATGACGCCCTTGTTTCAATCGAATGCATGTAGTCAGTTTACTATTTTGTCCCTCATTTCCAAGCAGCTTTTTTTATGAACTTATAATAGAGCCACGCCTCTTTTTGGGGCTCTTTTGGGAGCAATTCTACATTTAAAAAACGACTTCTTTCCAATATTAAAAAGATAGAGAAAAAGTAGCAAGCATTTCGTGACGATGCCACATGGTGATCACGAACGTTCACAGCAAAGAACCATTTCCTTTCGTGCGATAAATCATTGACGGAAACCGTTCATTGAGGAAGGGTACATCAAACGCGCTCGCTCACGCATGTTCACACGCACACACAAGTGAGCTGAAGCTTATTCATATTGATTGTTGACAAAAATGACGCATGAAAGTATGGTCCAGTTGTTGACTGCTGAAATGCGAACATCGTGTAAGAGACTCTTCTCGTGCGAGTTACATTGTTTTGTGGCACTACTTTGTTTAATTCCCTTGGCTTCTTTGTTTTTGGTACCTTTATTTATCTTGTATCTTTTATTTTACTTCATCTACTTTTTCTTCTCATTCAGAATATGAATATTTTTTGTTTTCGTCATAGAGAAAGGAGAGCGCAAAAGAGTGGGAAAGAGAGTAGGAAAAAGAGAGAGAGAGAGAGAGAGAGAGAGAGAGAGAGAGAGAGAGAGAGAGAGAGAGAGAAACAGAGGGCGGTAGGGAAAGAGAGACAGAGAGAGACAAAGAGAGAACAAGGGGAGCTGAGCACGACAAGATACAGGCACAGAAACAGAAACTAGACTGATAGGCATACATAGAGCAATATGTGAGAGATAAACACAGCGAGAGATACTTTGAGTTAGAGATTGAGAGAGAGAGAGAGAGAGAGAGAGAGAGAGAGAGAGAGAGAGAGAGAGAGAGAGACAGAGACAGAGACAGAGACAGAGACAGACAAACAGACAGACAGACAGACAGACCGACAGACGGACGGACAGCAAACTGAACGAGAGAGAGAGTGAGAGAGAGAGAGAGAAAGAGAGAGAGAGAGAAACGTTGAGAGAGAGAGAGAGAGAGAGAGAGAGAGAGAGAGAGAGAGAGAGAGAGAGAAAGAGAGAGAGAATCTAAAAGTACGAGGCAATAGCTGAAGCTAAGGGAGCCATTATGGGCTCGACTCTCCAGCAGGTATAAAGGTCACCTGTGATCTCCACGCCTTACCGGTGGAAGGGACGAAAACCAATATTTAGTTTTCCTCCTCCACTCATTAGAGGCAGATCGAAGAGTGGGCCACGATGTTCAATAACAGTTTTTCTTTAACATGAGTAATGTTTGTCTTCGGCCTAAATTTTTCCCCTACTGTTACCAGCACAGATACCGCACAGATATCATTGTCAACGATTGCAGCTTTTACTTTTTATCTATCTATCTATCTATCTATCTATCTATCCATCTGTGTTTCCTCATGCATCTATCTATCGATCACTCTTCTATTCTTTTTTTGTGTGTTTTTTTTCTCGTTCTCTTTTTTTCATACTCTTCATTCCCCTTTCTTCGTCAACGAAAGAGTGTTTCAACCCAATCGTTTTGGGGTTTCTTTTTCACTTTTTCTTTTTCTTTTATGAAATCTTTCTCCTTTTGTCCACGTCTGTCTGTATAGATTAATTCATCTATCAGATTGAAGTTTCTGAATATCTCAGTGTTTATTTGGGATTTAGTGCGCAATTCAATGCATGTATTGCTGTAAAACAGATGAACAATAGCTGCATACATTTCCTCCTTTTATTCGTATTATATTATCCCCTTACTTCAAACTCTCTCTCTCTCTCTCTCTCTCTCTCTCTCTCTCTCTCTCTATCTATCTATCTCTCTCTCTCTCTCTCTCTCGCTCTCTCTCTCTCTCTCTCTCTCTTTCACACACACATACAAACCCACTTAAACATACACACAGACACACTCACACGCACGCACTCACACAC
>NW_004797342.1:892775-904852 GCF_000002075.1 Aplysia californica
ACACACACACACACACACACACACACACACACACACACACGCGCGCGCGCGCGCGCGCGCGCACCAATATCATAGAAATTGGTAAGGAACAAAAAAAGTGGCGGAAAGAATTAAACAGATTACGTGTAATGGAATACACCTATTAATGTTAGGCTTCAACAGACATGTTCTTCGTTCCGTGGCCCTCACCTTTTGTTTCAGAAATAAGGAAAAATTAAGTTATTAAAATGTATTCCAGTGCATTGTGTACGTCGATAATAACAGACCAGTGGGTGTCTAATCTATTAGTCAATTATTGTTGAATTTTTTAAATTAGGTTTGTTTGTTTGTTTTTTGCTTTTGGGGGGGGGGGGGTTAGAATTGTAGTATACGTGCAATATGTTAGCCGCAATACGTTAACTCTGTAAAAACGTTTTCTCCTCGTTTATTGCTATACCATGACTTGGGCAGTGTTTACAATCGTTTTGAGTTGATGACGCGTCAGTCGTTACTCGAAATGTCTTATTCTCAAACCCTGATATGGAAATTAAAAGACTATGTTCGTCAAGATCACAGCCGTCAAAGGCATTCCGTATCAGACCATTCTAATAAGTGAAGAAAGAAGGAAAAGAAAACGTTCTATATACTATCCTTGCATACGTTTAGGCTGCTCACATTATTGTTACCTTTTTTTAAAAATATATATCCATCATTATATAGCATCTTTGAAACATCGGACATGAAGTTTATACGCTTTGCAAAAACTTTTGTTTCTTTTTCCTCAGGCTCAGTGGGACCCCCAGGTATGCCCGGTCGCAAAGGACAGCCAGGATATTGTGAAGGTAATGATGGGAATCGTGTTCGGAGTGGGTTTATGGGGGATTTGAGTACTTACCATGTACTTTGTGGATTTGCACTGAGAGGTCATTATTTGTGAGTATTGGAGAGGGGACGTGCAGTCGTTTAGTCCATTTGTAGAAGCAAACAGCCGAGTGAGGGTTTTATGACTCAGGATCTCTGTGCCAAAAGCAGAAGCTCGTTCTTCCTTCCATACTCCAAACTTTCTGCGGAATTAGGATTTTAGTCATACAAGATATCATTGTTGTGTTTAAAGAGAACACAGTAACCGTGGCAATGATGCTGTTTAGTAGTAAGGAGAAGGGGGAGGAGAAACAACTGTTAAAAACGGGTGGGTTTTTGGTTAACTTGATAAAGCACCATTGGTGTTTGAAATAATTCATTATCGACTATATAAACATCGTAAATGCTCTATGAATGAGAAAATTGTGTTGTTGTTCTTTTCTCAGTCCAGTGTGCGAAGACTCGAAGAACTACTCAATGTAAGTACATGTATCTCAAGGATGAATTTTGAATTTGGCATCTTCTTCTCACAAGGACACCCGTTATTTGTTTACGTTTTGTTACAGATTAAAGTTATAGTTTACGGAATATCGATGCAGTTTACTCAAAGATCTTAGGTTTACTTTAGTTGCTGCATTATGGCGTTTTGAAATTCGATACTGATTTTGAATTTTAAAAAACTTGAGATGGAACGACAGACTCTAACTGGATACATGCATTATGATGGTATAAATCAAAGGGACTTTGCAGTGACCTGTCGTGGACAGCAAAGCAGGGCACATTTTTACCTTGCTGCAAATAAAGGGGCAGCTGGTATGTTTAGATTACTAAGTGCCACATTTGTGCTGCAATTAAGAAAATAATTACGTATAAATATATTTATTTGGTTTATATGTTTGCCCTGTCATTGACACTGCGAGCAGCACCATCTTCACTCTCATAATTCCATAATGACTCTATCACTATAATAGTGTTTGTATTCAGTTGCTTGAACGAGATCAACCAAAGACTTTGCCTATGGAATGACCTACTGTCTGTCAATGCAGGGTGCTAGATTTTCATTTTCCTCTTTATATTGCAAATACTCTGGGAAACTGGCAATGTCCTGCTCAACAACTGATGTGCTAGCTCGAGGTGTAGATGTAATAGTTCTTACATGTCATTTCAAATGGAGTAAAGAGCTACTCTGTCCAAACGATGTGCAGATGAGAACTCTCTGACAAGAGGAAAACAAGTCTGTGATAATTAGATCCAGACCCAAAACTCCAGTTGGTCTTTTGAGTGCAAAAAACGGTGTAGTAATACAGGAAATATCTGCCATGACAACGCTGACGAGTCAAGGGCACATAAAGCATGTTAACTTTTACGTACAATATCTACCTTTTGAGTTCTTATAACGTTTCCACTCCTCTTTTTATAAAAGTACCGGAAGTGACCACACCCCCACCTACGTTCCCGCCGCGGACAGGAGGTAACAGCAGAACATGGACTTGGGCATGTCCTTGCAACATGATATATCACTTTGGAAACAAATGCATGTGCATGGGTCACTACTGCTAATGTCATTTAAACGTCTTCATTGCTAGCTCGAGGCTGTCTCAGATTCTTTGAACAAGATTCTTTACTGAAGTAATTTAAGTTACATGGTAAAAAAGTAGTATCTGCTATTCGTTTCCAGTAAGTGTTGGCCAGGTTCCCACACCCTAACTCTGCCCTTAGATAAAAGTGCCTCATACGAATACTCTGGGGACATTTTTAGTCAGACATAAACATCCGTCTCTCTCTTTCTATCTCTGCTGTGAACATACACACGCGCACACACACACACACACACACACACACACACACACACACACACACACACACACACATATACACACACACACAGAGTAACACACACACACACCATAATCTTCACCTCTTCTTCATTGGTCAACATTGTTATTTATTATTAATTTAAGTCTAACAAAATTGTTGGTAATACTTCTGTTACTTTAAATTATTTACTTCTTTGTTTGATGAAAAATAATTGGCATCATATTACTCACAGCACTGTAATCCTTGGATCACATGAATGCTTGTACTTAACTTAACAATCTCCATCACTTTAAACGGTTAAAAGTATCCCTAGCTACTTTCTTTTTCCTTCCCTTGAATTGAGAGTGTGTAACCCCTACCCATACTTCTACTAGTACTACCCCTTGAATTTGCCCCATTTCTCTTCCTCCACACACTGGCTACGAACAGGTTTGACCTTCCCTTCATTAATCGTAACCACATTGCCTTGACTCGAAAGCATGTCGCACAATCTCTTTTTCAGCCCGCAACACTGTTGGCCTAACAGCACGAGTAGAAGTCCCTCTCATACAAGTCCTCTGCCTGCTGATCGCCTTACTTATCACGTAGGCTAATTATTAGCTAATATAATGACAAAACACGTAGGATAAGTATAATAATATGAGTGTTATGAGACAACTGCATTGATCTGCCCCACTGCAGTAAACAAAGATTGGTGGGTGCTGTATCACACATGATTGTCTCAAAAACACATGCGCTATTATAAAATGGCACGAAAAGACAGATGGACAGACGTGCAGACAGTCAAACCGACAGGCAAATATTAAAATTAGTTACACTGTACGAAATTATGCATAAGTGATCGGACACGACTGAAATAAGTCCGCCAAAGAAGAGCCATCTATAGATATGTGTGTGTGTGTGTGTGTGTGTGTGTGTGTGTGTGTGTGGGTGTGTGGGTGTGTGAGTGTGTGTGCGTATTTGCGTGTGTGTGTGAGTGTGCATGTGTGTGTGTGTGTGTGTGTGTGTGTGTGTGTGTGTGTGTGTGTGTGTGTGTGTGTGTGTGTGTGTTGGTTAGTGCATTATATATACTGTGACGTTCGAAAGAAACTTGAAAATGTATTTACATAATCAGGCGTGGTTCGTACGCAGAGCACGGTTGTGCAGTGCCCCCGATTTTAAAAAATCCAACAACTGTTCTATTGCTAATAGCACCCACAAACAGTAAATAAAAGAAGCCAGCAACAAGCACTAGCCAAATATTTTATCAATGCATGGTCCTCACTGGCGCCTTCACGACTATTAATGTGACTATAGCACCGTAAAGCATCCACGCTCTTTAACTAAACATAATAGGATGTTTAGCAGTGATAATGGAAACTATCAATCGCTCTTTGGGCTAATCCAAGCAATAACGACACTGGTAGCAAGTTTGGAGGTACATTAATATTAATAAGACAGAACATTTCAAATGTGCGCCCTCCAAATAGTGCCGTTTACTATGCCCTTGACTATCCTCAACCTGCCCTAGCTTAATTGTGCACGCCCAACGTTTAGTCTCACGAGCCGCCCCCGCACATAATCATGTTAAAGCCTTGCACTGCCCACTCACGCAGCATTCTAATCTAAAGCTAAAGAAATTCTCATCGTTTGACGCATTAATATTATATCTGCGATAAGAGCCTCCCGAAATATAGTCACTCAAAATTACCAATACAAAATCTAACCGTGGCAAAATTGTTTACTTTTTTTTTTAACTTTAAAATGTGTTTGCGTGTGTAGTGAGGTGCATCAAATAATGGTGGAATGGACCTGTTTTATTTATCAAATTAATGGAGATGTTTGTCCCTGCAATAAACAATATTTCCTTACGACAGTTTTAAATAGATTGGAAAACATGGCAGTATTTTGATTAATAGTCATGGTTTTGTGTAGAGCACGAAACCTTAGGTCATGGACTGTGTTAAATTGTGGACACATTCATCTGTCTTCTCTTCCCAAATGTCATAGAGAGTTGCAAGCAAAGCGTCTGAATCAAGAGCAAAATCACGTTTCTTCGGCGACTGTTTCATGGGGCCCCACATATCTGAAGGATTTATATTTTGCGTTTTTTACTGGTGACCACTCTATCATTCGTATGATTTGGTTTACCAAGAAATTACAAACGGCACTGATCATGTGAAACTGTGCATGAAGATGTCTACTTGAATTATTCTATGTTGAAATAAGGGTAAGACAACGTTCCAACTCTAGTGCGATGTAATTCTCTAAAGAAAGCCTCCTTGTGATTCTCACGAGTGGATTTCTGTTCATCCCTGCCAGACCACCTCAAACCTTGGCAGTTTTTGAGCTTCTGTAATTCCCAGGCTGATAATTACATGTATGCCTTAAATTTTACTAACACAATCTTTTAGTGCAAATGATTTGTGCTCTGCACGAAACCAATGGCCCCTAAACAAAATATTGATTCAGCACATTTAAAGCTAAGTCCAAGTTTTACATGGCATAAGTGAGTGTTCTGCTTTCCAAACTTTTGAAAATATTGTTATAAAATAATGTTAATTGCAGAGACAATAACGTCCTCCATTCATTTGATATTCAGCACACACCCGTTCCACCGATGTTCTACACTCCATTTAATACAAGCGAAAACACACTTTTAATTAAGTTTCTTTGATTTCACTCAGTTTTACCAAAACTAACTTTTTAGGGTTAAATTTGAGTAAACGTATCGCGGGCAACTCATATTGTAGATGAAAGTATAGGAATGTGCTTATGTTGCGTGAGTGAGTTTTGCACGCGATGAATGGGTGACAAAAAGTGTCAAGTTTTTCTTTTGGACGATAGATAGATAGATAGATAGATAGATAGATAGATAGATAGATAGATAGATAGATAGATAGATAGATAGATAGATAGATAGATAGATAGATAGATAGGTAGATAGATAGATAGATAGAAAGATAGGAAGGTAGATAGATAGATAGATAGATAGATAGATAGATAGATAGATAGACAGATAGATAGATAGACAGATAGATAGATAGATAGATAGATAGATAGATAGATAGATAGATAGATAGATAGATAGATAGATAGATGGATGGATGGATAGATGGATGGATGGATGGATGAATGGATGGATGGATTGATGGATGGATGGATGGATGGATGGATGGATGGATGGATGGATGGATGGATGGATGGATGGATGGATGGACAGTCTTACAGTGTGTTTTCATTAACTCTTTATGTCTCCAGAATGTTCCATTGAAATCATCGGAAAACCTGTATTCCAGAGACAGTCCAGGTTGGTTTACTTCTTAACAATATATGAATGTTTGTGTTCAGCTTGTTAGTGAAATCTTTGCTTTCTCTAATAAGGTGAAAAACGTCTGTTCTCTGATTTTCCTCAGCAACAAGGCTTTGTTGTATACACTTCACCTGGTTTTCAACACATTTTTCATACGACGTAAAAACGTTAGTTCTTCAAAGTAGCTTAACAGATACTTTCACAACGCAAACATGAAAAATGGCTTTGCTTATGAAATTCCAGAGATATCTTTATACACCTGACTGTACCTTGAAAAAATAGGGTAAGCAAACTACCTTTTCCTTCCCGAGAAAGTGAATGACTTCAACGATCTTGACATTAATGTCGCCTAGAGACAAATACTCACGGGAGCAATGGGAAGACAAGACGGACGGAACGGTTCAAGGACTAAATCTTTAGTATCGACCGGGGCCTGGAAAATTTTAGCTGACTAAATTGTCCTTGTAAATCAGAGGTGGCCCAAGAACTTGATATGAGTTTCATTTATCATACTACGGACTAGTTCATATAATTGTAATGACAATGATAATGATATAAAGAATTCATATTTTTTGTGCCCTCTGGAAGCAAGATCGGGGCAGTGCACAATCATTAAAAGAAGACAGGACAAATTTTTTTTGATGCATTTGCGAAAGTGAAAAACAATTAGTTTTCGTTATCTGAAGAGATTTTAATATAATATTATTATCTTTTCAAATAGCATTGTAAAAGATACCTTTTTGTTCTTTTTCGCTCAATTTTTGTGGAAGAGTGTTACATGTTATACAGACAGAACATGCAACAGATCTTCCAGCTCCTAACTTTGATTTAAGTGTGGCTTTTCTTATTTCAATGGTGCCAGGTGATGGCATCAGCTTCTTGATATATTGTATACGATCAGTAGATCTTTTACACAGAGCGATACCTTACCGTTCAAATATTTATTTATGACAAAACGTGAACATAGTTTACACAATAGATTATTCTTTGAACTGACACCTAGTAGATGTGATCCAAACGCTACGATGCGGAGTCTTTTTTTTGGGTCTTTCTCGGGAATGATCGAACAGTTTAATTCTGAATAACTTCGAGTTTATTTGTTTTGGGAAAAGGCAGCCTCGCTAGCGTAAAATTGCAATAGTCGAGTTGGAAAAGGACTAAACTGTTTTCTTAAGCAGCTGTATTATATTGCTAAAAAATCAGATGTCGAAGTTTACAAATATTTTTACAGATACATACATTGCACACTTAATCAACTGGTTTACGTGGGTAGGCACTAATGAAAAATCATTTAATAATCAGTCCAATACTCTTAGCAGTCTTAGGAAATGAAATGGCACAGCTCCCAATCTTCATGGAACAGTTTTTGCGACTTCAATGGCTGTCGCATTGTTTGCCAGTAAGGCGTTTGTTTGATTTTTATTTAACATCAGCCAGTTCCTATTCTTCAATTTTTTACACCTTTTTCGATAACAGATGAGCTCATCAAGATTTTATTATGTGGGTGATCCACAGGTCTGTTTCTTTTAGTACCTTAAACAGGGCCGTCTCAGAATTATGATACGAAAGCACGTTGCCGCCGTTGTTTTAAAATGAATATCTCGGTTTGCTTTTGTTTTATAGGTTGAGCAAAAAGCTTTGTTGCGAGAACCATTACGATGGTTAATCTTTAGTCAAAAGATTAGTTTAAAACTTCTATTTCTGTCAAAACATTTAACTCCGGAAAAGGAAGCCTCATTTTACCGTACTATTACATAAGTCCTCCATTACAGACACAATCGCTGATTAATAAACGCTTGTTAGTGGAATGTTGCTTTGACAAAAGTTAGCAAAAATTAAACTATGCTATTGAAATAGCTGCCCCGATGCACGAGGAGCATATTATTATCATCATATATCCTGTAAACATTATAATATTTAAATTACATAATAGCTATGCTCGGTAGATGGTTTTTAAAAGATAAACTGCTACTGTTATTCTCTTTCGTACTTTCAGACTCCAGGTGGGGGCGTGGATGCAAGACACGACTCCATCAAGCTTCTCAGCTAACAAAATCTGGGCAACATTTGGCGTACAGGGTTCCCAGATAGTCGAGTACAGCTCCATAGGCGCGTTCAAAGCCAACAACACGAACAGGGTCATTGACCTATCTGGTGCACCATATTTCGGTACTGGTCACGTCGTCTACGGCGGTTTCTTCTACTACCAGTGGGCAAACTATCCAAAGATAGTTCGGTTTGATCTTCAGGTCGGCCAGGCAACTTCAGTGAGAACTCTGGAAGATGTGGTCTACCAACCCACAAAAGCACTAAAGTGGCAAGGATACCTCTATCAGACTGAAACAGCCTTTATCGACTTCAATGTAGACAGGAACGGACTTTGGATCATTTATGGGAACAAGCGCACGGGCAAAATGATGGTAGCATTGCTTCAACCAGAAAACCTCGACATCATTAACGCTGTGGAGATTGATCTTGAGGTCGGGTCAAAAGGTAATGCGTTCATTGCTTGTGGCAAATTGTACACGATCCGACATCACAAGCGACAACGTTCGCATCTCGACACTGTTCATGATCTATGGCACAACACGACACAGAAGATCCGTATTAATTTTGCCAACCCCTATGGCCGCACAGTGATGGTAACCTTTGATCATAACCATAACAAATTCCTAGTTTGGGATTCAGGGAATCAACTGACCGTTCCTCTGCTGCTAAAATTCCATTAATGAAAGTCGAGATAAAAACGTTTTTCCAGACCACAGTCACAATCCTTAAGATTTTTGCCGATGATTAAAGAATACATTAATCTTGCATCCCACGAATATACAACAAAAGTAAGATCTGCCAGGGGCACCAGTACACTAACAACATGAGAGAAAGCTTACTGGACAGCACGGCGCTCTATGATAGTTTTGTTGAGGAAGCAGAGTCAACGACGAGGAATACAATATTCAGCTACAATATTTTTCAGGGCATGTATAAAGCCATCATCATTCAGGGTTGCCGAGAAAAAAATCCATAACCAGTAGAAATCAATGTAGACTATGAATATCATATATCTGAGCACCGCATCTTGCCATTTGAAAAACAGTATTAATTATGCTGTAGTGTCCGGTTTCATATGTCAACACAAGATTGGTGTTTGTAGAATAGTGGTAAAAACTATGGACTGTTGACAGGGAGCCAGTACTTTAGTGTCAATGAAATCTCAATTTCGACGTCAGTGCCGTGTTTTGGTCATTCCAAAGCGCTTCTTAGACACGTCTTTGCTTTTGTCATGCAGATCTACATAATGTGTTGCAGTCATGCTGTAATTTTAATCGACGCTACGCTTTTGAATTGGCTGAGCATTGATATAAACAGTAACTGCTCTAAATTATGAGTATAAAACCGTGAACAACAAAACTATCAAGAACAGTTTAGACAAAATTTGGCAGGTTTCCAGGTTCTATATCAATTTTTTTTTAAATTAGGAAATCTGTGTTCGTCTTTTATATTTTTGTGTTTTTCAGCATTCCGAGCTCAAAGTTGGTAAATACTCATGAGAGAATGTATTCAGTGCTCAGTAGGCTTTCTCCATAATGTATGCATTTTGATGAATAAAAATCTTTGGTCCTCTTTCTCCATTAAACTTGTTCAAGCATTTTAAATACTTTCTTGGATATGCTTTTCGTTGTAAAAATATGGCCAAACTCCCTGATTTAGAAATGTTTACGTGGTTTACATTGCTACGGCGATTTCATATTTTCACGTCGGAATGAGTCTGTTACACTTGTAAAATTGATAACCAGAGGAACCAAAATACTGTTATTCCTTTTTCTAATATTCACATTTCGTAACACTAGCTGTTTCTAGAGGCATGACTGTTTAACCTTAACAAACTCTAAACTGCATGTCATTTTCTTATACAAGGACATTCTGTCTAATAAAAATTATATTAAACGCCTCTGTCAATACATTTCCTTACTCAGATAAAAGGTGCTTGGCGATTCTTCTGCACCATCATCCGCATTAATATTTTTCCCTGTCTTATTGGTTGTAGTGTGTTTAGGGTCGGATCTGTGCAATCATTTGTTTTCATGGTGTTATGTTCATTCAATGACACATAGGGACTTATTATCACTTACTAACTATCTTGTATTGAAGCCTCTTTAAACACCATATATGTTCTCCTTATTCGTTTGTACAATGACATGACACAAATTTGAGATAAAGATGTGCAATTCTTTTCACTGTTTGTTAACGTTAAAATATTACTTGCAGTTTTATGTGTTAAATGAAGAGCTGAATTGTAGTTGCGCTGGTTCGTTATTGCGTGCTAGAGTAAACGATATTAAGCTGTGTAAGATTTGATTATTGAGCTGCCGAGTGATCGAGCGATAGAAACATAGGTGGAAAGAGGGGGAGAGTGAGACATGGGGAGAAGGCTAGAAAAAGGGTAGGGTGTGAATGAATGTTTGGGAGTATCTGTGGTATGTGTGTGTGTGTGTGTGTGTGTGTGTGTGTGTGTGTGTGTGTGTGTGTGTGTGTGTGTGTGTGTGTGTGTGTGTGTGTGAGAGAGAGAGAGAGAGAGAGACAGACAGACAGACAGACAGACAGACAGACAGACAGACGGTCAGACAGACAGACAGACAGACAGACAGACAGACAGACAGACAGACAGACAGACAGACAGACAGACAGACAGACAGACAGACAGACAGACAGACAGACAGACCGAGACAGAGAGCGAGAGAGAGAGAGAGAGAGAGAGAGAGAGAGAGAGAGAGAGAAAGAGAGAGAGGAAAACATACACAAATAGATACAGAGAGAGTTTGAAAAGGAAAAGGAGCAGTGTTGACCAGTGTCTTGGTGTGCTTTGATGCATTTGATTATTTAGTGACACCGTTTAGGTTGACTATAGTGCTATTACAAATTCATGGCGCAACTTGTCCTGAAATATCTCTTTAACGTATGAATCACTGTCATTCATACTTTGCACAGCAGCTTGTATCAATTTTTTAAACGTAATCATATTTTTCCACCTCAACTGAGACTAGATTTTTAAAATGTTCTTCATAAATGTACATGAAAAACTATAAATCTTCATCACGCAGAAAATGGGATTGTTCATAGAACTGTCCACTTCTCACACACATTTTGCACTCGCATAAGGCTTATGCCACAGATCACCAATGGCACTTTTAAGTGGCAAAACTTATAACAAGAAATTAATTCTATAGTGGTTACATTTTTTTTACTAAAGGTTCTCAAAACATGTGCTAAGTAATATCACAATGTTGCGATAATTTAAAAAAAGATGACTGGTTTGCTTTTAAAAGCGATATTGTCCCAGCTGTAAACCCTTTAAAATCTGCAAAAACCATCCACTTGGATTTTTAATTAGTATGTATTGTTCTTATAACAAGTGTTTACAAACATATTGATCTGTTAAGACAAATTGATACAAGTCATTGTGCCGAAGCTGGACAGTTTATGTTCAGTAATAAAGGAAATATTTCACAATAAGTTGAGCCACGAACTTTTAACAGCACCCCTACAGCACTAAAGTTGAACGTTTTATTTGTGTTTTGAAGCGGTTGTCCATGGGGTAAGTCCTCGCTCCAGAGACGAATTGCATGCGCAAGGTCTCACTTAGATGATAATATCATATTATGACTTTCTTAGTAATTTATCTATCTGACTTATTTTTTCTCATTTTCTTGTTTTGATCCTTCCATTCTTTGCTGATAATTTTGTGAACGCCATTTACTTTTTTGCTTATAAGAATTACTATGGGAAGGGTTGAGTTAGGCTGTACTGACGGAGAGAAGTAACGGAGAAAAGGGAGGGGGCTGGATACAATAATGCACATTTGATAAGGCAGTGGTTGGGAATGTTAGCGAACAGATGCCAGGAGCGGGGAAGAGCGGAGAGTTAAAGAGAGAGAAACAGAGAAAGAAAGAGAGAGAGAGAGAGTGAGAGAGCGACTTAGAGAGAGATATATTATAATATTTAAAGACGACAGAGAGGCGAGAGAGGGAAAGAGAGAAAAAAAAGAAATTAAGAGACAGACAGACTGACAGACAAACAGACAGACAGACAGACAGACAGACAGACAGACAGACAGACAGACAGACAGACA
>NW_004797342.1:905441-921040 GCF_000002075.1 Aplysia californica
GGGCGGGGAAGAAAAAGAAAAAAATTGAGACAAAAGGAATGAGCGAAAGCAAGAGAATGAGAAAGACAGAGGGAGAGGAAAGGGGGGAGGGGAGAGTGGTGATGAGAGAATTATAGAGATAGAATGGAGATGAAGCAGAATGGAAGCTTGCAAGAAAAGATTGAGCACTCTTTCCTGTTGGGTTTGTTTCTTTTTCCACATGAGTCGTGAAGTTGCAATACCACATTAATGTTTTACCTTCTGTGTTTATTTCGTAGATGGACAATTGGTATGTAACATTACATTATACATGTAATATTATGTATATGTCATTACTTTGTAACAATGACAATTGCACATTGTAAGAGGCGTCCTTTGTATATTCTAAAACATTATTAGTCGACATGTTAAATGCATAATATTATAGATATCCGCATCCACGCAATTTGCGAAGAATCTAAGAATCCTTTGCAACTCGCAAAACATAATCCATACCACCTTTTACCGTTTTCATCGCTCGAACACCCACGAAGGTCGACCCCTTACAGTGCTGAAAAAATCTGAACACTCCTGCTGATTTCAGGACATCAACAAAAGTTTTCAAAAACATCTGATCTGCAAAATATTAGGTAGACGCAAGAAATGTTAAGGTGTCATTTTTGAATGCATTTTCTCTTTATCTATCACCGAATGTACAGCAATAAACGTCCCTTTGCACTTGTAAAAGCTTAGTGTGCAAATGCATCTAGCACCTGCTAGATCGGTGTTCGAACACGTCGTCTACCTCTATTATTTTAAAAAGTTTAGCAATGTTATTTGGTAGGGTTTTTAATTAAGTCTTTATTGCACATCATAATAAATGCAGTGCAGGAAACATAGTCTTCTGTTGGAATCCGTTGTGCATACTGTCGAACGTGAAATGGTTATTACACTTTTAAATTAAATACAAACTTCACGCACATGACTGTGCTCTAATTATCTGTCCTATCATGCGTATTCAAATTTACCAGTTTCCGTCGCAATGTGTTTGAAATATGCATGTAATAATATGCCATTAGATGGCCATATTTCGATTTGTTAGATTTAGCTCAGCTCTGGTTAGAGGAGTGTGGCTATGCTTTATGCTGCTATCTGGTAAACCATTTCTCGTTCTTTAGCACCCGTGTACCCGCATCATTATGTATATTACTTTATTCTCACAATAAATTTGTTATTATTCTGATATAAACTGTGTGATCTTTTTTGTGTTAATATTGTGTAAGCTTTGGGGTTGGGTTTTTTTATTTTGCTTTTTTTTAAAAATCATTTTTTGCAATGTCTCACATCTTCCAATGCCACAACCTCAAAATCCATTCCTCTGTCATCCCCCCCCCCCTCCCAGCTAGCTCCCTCTCTTTCTCTTACCCTCTCTCTCTCTCTCTCTCTCTCTCTCTCTCTCTCTCTCTCTCTCTCTCTCTCTCTCTCTTTCTCTCTCTCTCTCTCTATCTCTCTCTCTCTCACTCTCTCTCTCGGGGCGCGGGGGAGGGGGTTACATAAGTGGTTAGAATTAAATAATAATAATAATAATACATGTAATAATAATAATAATAATAATAATAATAATAATAATAATAATAATAATAATAATAATAATAATAATAATAATAATAATAATAACATAGATGGGGCAGCCAATAAACATTGCTAATAAAATCCTAGAGTTAAGCAGCTCATATGATGGGATATTTTTGGATGGTATATCTGCTAGTTTCTCGTATGTTTTCTTTTAATCTGTAGCAATTGTTTCGCGATCCACTAAACAAAATCCCAACTCATGCACTGAGACTCTCTAGTATATCGTCAGCATTATTTCACAATCGCCTACATCAGTTTCTGTGGGTTTCCAGACAAAAATAACATTCGAATAAAGACATCAAGGGACATCCTTCCAAGTTTTCGACTCAAAAATAACAAATATCCAAGTCATGGCTTTGGTGCCTTCTTTTCTCTTTTCATTTTGTCTTAATTTTTAAAATGATGTTAACGCTTGTGGAATGTCGCTGACAATATGATCCGAGAAGTGCACACTTCCAGAAGCAAGATTAAGCAAGTGTGTGAATGTCAGTGATATTAGCTCACACAACGTTTAAGAGTCTAGTCTTGGTTTTTTAAATTTCATTTATATTTACAGAAGCTTCAAGACGACAACTTGTAGGACCAGTTGAAGACACAGTGTCTGGTCATTTTCTTATGGTATCAAACCGAACTGCGGTCTTTCATTATCATGACTATAAATCTTCCCTCGGAGCATTTGTGAACTTGATTTCTGTCAGTGTTATCGGGAGATGAGCATTCAAAAGAGACCAATGCTTCTTCCATGAAGTGTATTGTATAAAGGAGCATTTAAATCGGTTCACGGCATATTATATTACCCATCACAAAATTCCTCGCTTGGTAACGTTACATTCTATGGTTTTTGACAAATCTCGCACTTGTGCCGCGTGTCGTCGAAATACCCTGTATCAACATCCAGGCGGTCCAACTTCAAACCACAAAAACTGGTCATTTACACCCTTCTTCTCAAAATATTACCTCTCTTTTTTCTGCACGGACAAGAGGCCAAGCATACAATGACTGGAGCAATATTTTGTGACTTCTTGAACGTGAAACACGCTTTAGCAATTTCGAGATGCCTTCGAGAACCCACTCTTCTTTTATGGTAAATACATTTCAGTCAACTACGATAGTCACAGACAGCTATTTTTTTCAGTTCCTTTGAATATCATTATGGTCAAACATTTTAGTGTCTGGTACATTTTTTAAATAAAAATACAAGAAAATTTTAGCTACTCGCTTCGACCGCTGGAAGCGTTTGGTTTTTTTTAGCTGTTGTAAATGCCGCGTACAACCAAAACTGTGTTGCATACCTGGAACACAGCCACGCCTACTATGTTCAAACGACTATTTTGAACAAGCAGTTAAAAAAAAAAAAAAGAAAACGTAGAAAAGATGCGATGCAATCGATGAAGAGCGCAAAGAGAGGAAGCACTGGCTAGTAGAAGGTATGGATGGTGGTCGGTCGGTGGGGGACTGATTTACTTGATTGCGGAAGCAACGAAGAGAAATTTGATTGGAACTCAGGGGTAACATGTTGGTGCTGATCAATTAATCATCGATTTATTTGTGCCCTTTGCTTTGTAAACAAACAAAGAATATTTGTTATTTATTAGGACACAATGATAGTGGGAAGTACATGTGGAATACTATCTACCACCCACAACGACGCCTACAAACAGCAGATGGGATAGAACATCCAAATAAATATATCATGGGAGAAATGTTTGCGCCAGCGGAGTGACTTGTAACTTTGCTTTTCTCTTGAAACGCCCCCAGATCTAGAAAACGAGCTAGGTCAGGGCGACCAGAGATGTCTCCAGACCTCTACCGCTGTCTGTTGTTACACAGATCTCCCAAGATGAGATGTCTCACAGAAAGTGAAGCCTCGAAATAACAAACTGTCAGTGAGTACAAAGAAACAGTGAAAGCTAAGGATGGCAGCGATTAACAATACCCAAAAGACTTGATGATGAGACGTCTGAGTTAGGCAGGTCGGATAAGCGTATGACGGAAGAGTTGAATACTGAGAGAAAAAAACAAACAACAATATACCCTGGATGGAAGTGGACAAAAGGGCGATGGAGAAGAAATAAATTGAAGAAAATGTTTAGGAAAAGATACTTGAAGCGTGGTACGTCAAAATGAACACGGAAACAAAATGAACAAGAATAGACATTCTAGAAAGATGTGCGTATAATGGAAATTTAAAAGGCTATACCAACACAATTAATAAACGTAGAAAGAGATTTTTGTAAATATTGTCAATCTGCTCAGGTCAACTGAATGACATAAATATAATTAATGTCAGCTTCAAAGGAACGGAAAAGAACTCCACGATAATATTATATTATGCACCAACACCCAATGCAGGGTTCAATAATTCTGGAAATACTTCAGAGCACCAGAGACTTTACCAAAAAATAATACATCATTTAAGGAGATAATGACTGTAAAGATGAGATCTGTACCGAGATATTTACAGAAGAGCTTTAAGTATAGGGCGGGTTCCGTTTAAAGGCAGAAAAATGGCGGAAGACTGTGACTGATAGATTGTTTAATAGGAAAAAATTCATTGAATGACAATAATTCATTCGAACAATACTCAAATGGAATGATTATTTGAACACAAACACCTTAATGTGCTAAATACATAATGACTGAGGCCAGAGACGTCTCTTCGGGGGACATGTTAGGATCCCCCAACATAGGAAGAAAGTCATATCAAATATGAAATGAATGCAGAAAACATTGTCCTACTTTCAACTCCTTAGGGACCTAAACACACCGTCAAATCAGTGAAGTCACGCTAAAGAAAAACTCTAAATATCAGACCTGAGAAAACCAAAATCTAAAAAAAAAAACTCGACGAAGCAGAAATGGGGCCAAACATTTCTGTTGTTAAAATGAAAGTATTGAGTAGGCAGTAATAAAATATGTTTTGTAATAACGATGCAACAGTTAAAACAGACGTGAAAATGAAACCCAAGTTTCAACAACCACCTGTATTTTCAAAGGTCACAAACAGATAAAAAGATTTTAAATGATATAGATATTGTGCTTCCCCATTACTACTCTTCCGAGCATCCCGGGAGCTGGCTGCTTCGATCTGTCTTTTTTCCGGGCAATTATATCGGCAGAAAGCTGGAAGAATAATAGAAATGTGGGGGTTTGTACGTATTTGAACCATGGACATTAGGAAAGCCAGCAGATAAAAATTATTTCTTTTTTAAAACTCATTTTAACATTAGTGCGACAGAAGGCCACACTAAAAGCCGTCAACTCAAAAGAGAACAACGTTTCTATTCTTACAAAAGTAGAACTAGCAATAAACTAACTCCTCAATAGAAATAGACCGAGAGAAGAGAAGAAGAAGAAGAAGAAGAAGAAGAAGAAGAAGAAGAAGAAGAAGAAGAAGAAGAAGAAGAAGAAGAAGAAGAAGAAGGAGGAGGAGGAGGAGGAGGAGGAGGAGGAGGAGGAGGAGGAGGAGGAGGAGGAGGAGGAGGAGGAGGAAGAGAAGGAGGAAGAGGAGGAGAAAGAAGGGGAGCATGAGAAGGAGAAGGAGGAGGCGAATAAGAGTATTGAAAAGTGTATTACTATGTATTGTAAGCTTACTTTTAACCAACTGTACTAATCTGAATATAGTAAACATGTTTTTTAACTTTTAAAATGAGCAAACCGAAGCATTAAAAGCACTATTAGAACACCATGATAATACAGCAAAACACTTTTATTTCAAAACATTAAAACACAGTATTTCGCATTCCACTTGAAAAATAGAGACACCAATTGCACTTCAACGCAACAAAAACAAAACGAATAATGATGAGCATTTGTTGACTTTTAAAATGAGCGAACCGAAACATTAAAAGCACGATTAAAACACCATGATAATACAGCAAAATATCATATTTATTTCAAAACATTAATACACAATATTTTGTATTCCACTTGACAAAAATAGAGACACCAACGGCCTTTCTAGACAAAAATAACAAAACAAATCAAAATCCAATAACGATGAACTTTTGCTAAAGGGAAATGAACTGGTTAATTGTAACCACAGACTCTTTTTGCTGCTTTGTTTAATGGGCATGACAATGTACTGACTTGAAATATGATCATTGTGTCCATTTCTGTTTGTTCATGAGGTCAAAAAATGTTGTTCACAAGAGCATAACAATATATCAGCTTATGCCTGTACGTACAGATACAGCATAAGGTAGGCTCAAGAGTACGAAAACATTTATATTGTAAAGACATAACGGTACACCAAAAGTGTTTACGTCCCTCACCATGAAGCACGGTGGGCTTTCGTTTCTGGACTCCTTTCGTTGGGAAAAGGGAGACCTGACCATAATATGATAGTATTAATAATAATAACAATAACAATAATAATAATAATAATAATAATAATAATAATAATAATAATATTAATAATAACAATAGTAATAATAATAATAATAATAATAATGGATTCATTTATACAGGGCATATCCACCTATGCAATGCTCTATGCGCTTGGCATGAAACGTATTATGTAATTACAATTTTATAGGCACATAGTAGTACATACGCGTGCACACACATACTCACGCACGCACGCACCCACCCACCCTCACACACATACACACATACATACACGCACATACATACGTACCTACGCACATACAAACTCACGACGATCTAAAGATTGGATGGATTCTGTCTAATCGAAATATGATGAAAATAGAAATGCTTTTAGTTTTTTCTTAAAATTTTCAAGATTTTCTGCTTCTCTGATAGTTTTTGGAAACATATTCCGAACAAGTAGGGCAAAATATGAAAAAGAGCGTTGGCCATATGATTTGTAATTTATTTTAGGTTTAACAAGAGTTGTTTTGTCATTTGATGATCTGAGCGTTCTAGGTGGTACATTGGGTGTTAAAAACTGTTTTAGGTAGTCAAGTGATAGATCATGTAGGCACTTATAGCAAGTTAAACAGATTTTTACATATGATACGCTCTTTCACCGGGAGCCAGTGTAGTTCTTTTAAAATATGAGTCACATGATCAAGCTTTAGTTTCTTAGTAATTATTTTGGCAGCAATATTTTGTACTCTTTGTAGCTGTTGTAACTGTTCTCAGGTACACCAGCAAATAAGGAATAGCAGTAATCAAGCCTTGACAATATAAGTGATGTTATTAAAGTTTTGGTGGCTTCAACAGATAGATATTTTCTAAAGCTCCCTATTTTCTTCAGTTGTAGACATAGATGTTTATGAAAATTGGATACATAGGATTTCTTTGACATATCTTGATCTAGCACTACACCTAAATTTTATATATTAGTTTGGGCTGATATTTCATGGTCGTTGATGTTTATACTGATATTATCGATTTCGTTGCATGGGCTGCTGTGAATAAATAATATTTTGGTCTTATCCTCATATAATTTTAATTTGTTCTTGAGCATCCATTTTTTATATCATTGATACATCTGGCGATTCTATCTATGAGATTGTCTACATTGTCAGTAAAAGTGAATCCATACAGTTGTGTATCGTCAGCAGAAAGATGATAATTGAGGGCATATAAAGAAATTATTGATGACAGACTTTGTGTGTACATTGTAAACATGACAGGGCCAAGGACTGAACCCTGAGGAACTCCATACTTTAGAGGTAACATATCTGACACATCATTGCCAATGTTCACTGACGTAAATCTATTTTCTAGATATTACGTAAATAACATTAGAACATAACTTGATATTAAAAATTCCGTGGTCGATGGTATCGAAAGCCGCTGACAAATCAAGTATAACCAAAACACATACTTTTTTTATTATTGATTTTATTTAAAACATTTGATGATACCTTTGAAAGAGCAGATTCCGTACCATCGTGGCTTTTATAAGCAGATTGAAAAGGTTCTTCCATTTCATTAGCCTTTAAATGTTGTTAAACTTGACACAAAACTATTTTCTAAAGGATTTATTTTTTATATTAAGATTGGAAACCTTGTTTTTCAAATAAAGATTTTACAGTGGCTTTTTTTAAAAGATCAGGTACTATTCCAGTGGTGAGTGACGTATTAATAAAACGAGTAACATAAATAATATAGTGCGAGATCTTCAATGCACGTAACTAACAATGAAGTAGATATTGGGTCTGTGTCGCATGTTTTAGCTGGGGACCCTTTGATATATTTAATGACATCTTTCTCTTATACCACTTTAAATTCACTCAAATGATCAACATCACTTTCACAGAACGAACTTATACGTCTTCGTTCTTCTCTTCAATAGTAACGAATTTTATGTCCGTTTTTCCCATCTTTGCGTTGCCCTTCTTTGTTTTTCGAAGAGCTTGGTCAGTCTTGAACCATCCTTCTACCTCGGCGATGGTCTGTGGCAGTTCTCGCCAACCGGTCTCTGGCAGGAAGGAAAAGAGAAACACTCCCACAAAGCAGCCGCTCGCGAACAACGCGCCAGGAGCCCACAGTGCCTTCTTCGCCTGATAACAAACAAAACAGTAATGGGTTGGGTTTTTTTAATAAGTGTTTTGGTTTTGTTTTTTTTAACACAAAAGGATTTCATTTATTTCAAAACAGCACTATACAGGGTCATTAAAAAAGAATACGCCAAAATCATCACACGATATTTCAAACACGAACAACAATAGAAACACCAGCATGGACACATGTGTTGTACATACCTTCAAGTCTTTATTTCATGTTTTACAAGTGCTCCATGTGGCCATCACTGGCAGCACAGACAACATCAAGCCGATTTGAGAATTCCTCCCAAACGCACCTCAAGAACTCTCAGGCCTCCGTGTTGGTTGTAGCTCTTATTCGATCTTTCATGTTATTGATATTTGTTGGAAGTGGTGAAATGTAAACTTTATTATTCAAATACCACCACAAGAAGGGGCTGTTCATATTACAGTCCATATATTCGAATAACTTCGTTTTTCCATTAAGATGGAGTACTGCAGCATTGGCATCTCTGGGTTCGAGCTTATCTGAATGAAAACGTACCTCAGCGCTGGATTGGTAGGAGAGGTACTATAGACCTCGCTCCCTGCGCTTGGCTCACCCGATCCTCAGACCTCACTGTGTGTGATTTTTTTTGTTGGGGTATATTAAGTGGGGGGGGGGGCGTGTTATAAACCTGTCTCGGCAACTATGACTTTTCAAATATATCCTTATAACATGGAAGTATAGTAGGAAAGTATAACTAAAATACAACTTTAATTTTTTTGTTTACGTCTACGGCTGCCATATTGAAAGTAAACAGCTTTCCTAAAAGTATAAAGAATTTTTTTTATTTACCTACCAATGGTACTTTGATAGATACACTCAATACAAAATGTTATACTGTTGAAATTTTGGATATCTTTAATAAGAAAAAAGTTATAGATGGATAACTGGCCTACCCCTTCATGCCTGTGAATTCGAGTACATATTCATCCATGTAACTCACTTATGAAAGCATCTATTTGCTTTTCTACCTGTATAAAGTTAGGTTATGGTATGAATAACAAGCCCTGAAAATTTCATTGGAATAAAAAAGAAAATAAAAAGTAGATGAGAAAAACATAAAAACTTGAAGTTTTGAGGGGAAAAAACTATATTCTGTTACATAATAGGCAAAATAAGGTTCTAGGACCAAAAAAAATCTGAAAGATGATGATTGTAACACAATGGGTAAGCACTTTTTAAATTTACAAATGACTGGAGTATTAAAAAAACAAATGTACGTAAAAAGTCCATATACCATAACTTGACCAAAAATCGTCAATTTAACACCCCCCCCTTACAGACAAAGTTTATGTTCCAACGCTTAAGCTAATATTGATGGCATGAAACATTGAATAACAGCTACAATCAGCAAGGTGGCCTGAGACTTCTTGAGGCGCGTTTGGAAGGAATTTTCATATCGGCTTGATGTTGTCCGTGCTGCCGGTGGTGGCCACATTGAGCACTGGTAAAACATGAAATAAAAATTTGACGGTATGTACCACATATGTGTCCAAGCTAGAATTTTCCTTTTTTGTTTTCGTTTTTGAAATATCGCGTGATGATTTTGGAGTATTCTTTTGAGTCAACCTGTATTTTGGTCAACTGATGTTTCAAAACCTAACAAAATAGGCAGAGACTGTCTCCAGTTTTTTTAGTAGAAAAGTGCTGGTTTTCCATCTGGGTTTGTTTTTTTTTGTTGTTGTTGGGTTTTTTTGGTCTTTTGGTACGTTTTACTTTCTTTGAGAGCGGATATTAAAGCTGCTTTTTCATTGCAGCTTAAAATATCGTTTGAACTGAGATGTTCTCTACTTTGACATTACAATGTATATTTGTCGAAAGACAAATTTTACAATACATAAGTTCAATCCCACCTATTGTTAACAAAAATACTCTTTCTTTGTTTCTGTTATCCCTTACAATCTTAGTGCTTATATCGTGCCTAATACGCATTAATAATCACCTACTGCATAAAAAACCCTTGTTCGTGTTGTAACATGTTTATACTTACAGCAAAGGGCATTTATAAGCCCCAGTCTACACTTGTGCTACTATTTTAGTAAATTATTATGCATGCTTTAGGTGCATATCGACATCATTTAGAAGGCGGTGTACTTTTACTGTGCCAGCCACTTTCCCCCAGTGCATTACAGGATACTATACATCAGTAGAAAGACGGGACACTGAACACAACAATCCTCCACGGCCCATTTATCAAAATGAGAATCGAACTCACTTGTTTCGCATTCAAGGCAAAGAACTTAACCAATACGCCACAGATGTCGGCATTTGCCGTGTTGTTGAGGTAGACCAGATGTGAAAGAAGAAACACCTAGATGGCTTGAACCGGTCACCCCCGAGCACGGGGTCGTTCGTTTGAAAAAACAAGATTACAGCCGGAGTCACAGGCAGACAAACCAATTAGTCAGTTGAAATAGCGTCCAACTCCCTGTCTGCCCCACTCAAGGCTCGGCTCATGAATAATTCGCGCGTCGCTGTGCACAGGTCCTGAGCTGGTACAGACGCCGGAAGAATTCCGACTAATTTAAACACTCACCAACAAGTTGTCCTGTTCTTTCGATTTACTACAATTTGTACTCAAACACGCGCACGTACTTAGGGAACAGAAGCAAAGTTTAAGGCAAAAAGACTCTCTTTCTCTCTTTTTTTTCTCTGCCACTCTCTCTCTCTCTCTTCCTCTCTCCCTCCCTCCATCTCTCTCTCTCTCTCTCTCTCTCTCTCTCTCTCTCTCTCTCTCTCTCTCTCTCTCTCTCTCTCTTTCTCTCTCTCTCTCTTTCTCTCTCTCTCTCTTTCTCTCTCTCTTTTTTTCTCATTCTCTATCTCTGTATACCTCTTTTCGTCTCTCCCTCTCATGTTCTCTAGCTCACACACTCGCTCACGCACACACAAACACACATACATACATGCAAAAACGCTCACAAACACACACACACACACACACACACACACACACACACACACACACACACATACACACACACACACATACACACGCACACGCACACGTGCGCCCACACACACATACACATTGAATTCCATCAATCCTAAAAAAGAGAAACAAAAAAGCAGCTTTGATCCTCAAAACTTTCAATCGGCACTGGAAAAATAATGATACCGTTTGAGACTCTACTCACCAAGATGTTAAAGAACGGGGATCCAGCAGCCGCAATCCTAGCACACGTAGATGAGATTCCAATACCAACATTCCTGCAACAAAAAACACAAGTATGATTCTTCACATTCTACGCTTCTAATCGTTTGTGAGTTTGTATGTGGGACTTTTCTAAAAATTGTATAAAGCCTTGTCCCCATGCTTTTACCAACGTAGAAACTTAATTACACACAAAATACGGGCTTATTACGAATTGTTTTGTATTTGCGTACCATTTTACTTACTTCACGAGAAATTTGAACCCGTCATGCCCCATACTTCAGACGATATGGGAGCTTTTGTAGGTAAAAGTAGCAGAAAAAGGTATGTCCGCGAGATTTTTTAATAACTTAAGGGGGGGGGGGGGGGGCTACACCCCCAAAGTCAAAATTCGGCTCAAGATCATGGAATTTGAGTTGTAGGCATTTTTAGCTTCCTCGGTCTCTCCTACAACTATTTCATCGCATAAGAACCCCCAAAATCCCGTATTTTTTCCCGTACCGGGCATGTTTGTAACCGCCATTTCCTCATAAAGTCAGTATTTTATTTTTCTTTATCGGCCGTTTTCTCAAAACGCGACTTTTCTCTATACTTTTTTGAATAACTCCACCAATTTTCATTCAATCTTCATGAAATTTTCACAGAATGAAGAGAAGAGGTAATACTAAAAATTCGTCTGTTCAATTTTTGATATATGGAATAGATTTTTGTTGGTGGTGTCTGGAGTGTGGATTTTCACGGATTTTTCGCAAACTTGAATGCTACCTCTGGAAAAAATTCATTAAATATTTTCTAATTCGTTTAGGAAAAAAACAACAGATAAATTTTTAGATCTAATGTTTGTGAAAACGCATGCAAAAAAACAATCGATTTCCATGAGCGTTAAGTGCGGTATTCATTACGTAAGACATGTCAATAAAATCCAATATGGCGGCGTATCTAGGGATACAAAACTTTCTCCTCAAATTTGATTAAGGATTTTAAGACTCCTTACTATGCCTCTTATATGTGTGAAATTTGGTAAAATTCGGTCCGGTAATAAGCGAGATAGCCTCCAGGTGTAGCCCCCCCCCCCCCCCTTAAAATATATAGGAATACCATATAAGTATGTTGCTGTTACTTCTGTTTTGTTTTAGCAATTAGATTTTAGACTCAGTTTATAAGAAAATTCGTTTTCAACTCAATTGCTCAGTGCAGTTGAACGCAGGGGGCGTGGCAATGTTTGCCCACAGTAAATCACGTTCTTTTCCGTTACCGACAGCGTTTTGCCTCGCTGAAGGCAGAATAGGACCCTCCTGGATCTTCCCCCCTCGTCGCACCCACTCAAAACAGATTTGAAAGGGAACTACGGAGGAGTATTCTCTCAGGAGGAGTCAAAACGACCACCCAGAGTAAACTGGAGCTTAATTCCTTTCCGAAACCGTCACTTTTTCATGTTGTTATCAAAGCCTTATAGTGTGTATTTAAAGTACTTCCGACAGTTTAGAACCCCATGAGTAAATGCCATGCTCAGCATGAGGCAAGCTATTGTGGTTTAGACTCCCTGATATTTCAAACAAACTTATTTCTCCTTCCGTTACTTCCAACTCCGTCACCGAAAGTGGGAATACGAGTGGTAACGGGAAAGACCATCGGTAATGAAAAGGAAAAAATAATCATAAATTTTAAGGCAGGTATAAGCAAACTAGAGGTCATGGGTCAGATATGGCCCGAGGGCAGTTTTACTCTGGCCTGCAAATCTACCCAGTAATTAATACTGAGTGAAGCTCACGGTGAGTTGATAATGCAGGTCATAGATGGAAAGGTATTCTTGATTTTGTTAAGGGGGGGGGGGGGATGCAAGGTTCTGTTAAAAAAGGGATGTAACTGTTATCCTTTTCAGAAAAGTAATTAACCCAGTGGGTTATATTGTTATATTTACATAATGCCTATTATCACATTTTCTATAACATATTGCTTTTAGATTTAGACTCCTTTCATTTCTACAGTCCATTGCAGTGGTACAAATAATGTAATCTAAAATTCAAAAGACAATGCAAAGAAGCTAAACAATATTTTTTAATTATATGATAAAGTGACTAGGAAACTTCAAAGAGAGGTAACTATATAATGATCATTCATCCAAGATAATGTAAGTGTTTTCCACTGTATAATTGCGTTATTTTGAGAATTGATATTTATTGAATTAGTTGTCCACTGTCCACCCACAGTGGGGGTTTTTCTGGTGTGGTGCTACAATGTCTGTACGGAAAAAATAATTTCCTAACGTCAGCTGTGTTATAACTTATAACATGTGTAAGGCTTGTTCTAATAAAAGCTTCTTTGCTAAAGCTATGTATAGAATTACAGCTATTGGTACAAAAAGCTTCTCTCTCTTTTTTCATTCCACGTCTTCAGCTGACAACAGAACATGGCAAAATATTTTATATGACATACAGCCCTAGTGATTAACGTGATTAAACAATTAAACTCCAAAAAATGCATGTTTCGCCAAGAGTTTCCGGCGTATATGAAGTTGGTAACAAAAAGGAACATTCTTAAGCACTGTGCATAGATAAAGACCTATATTATTATCTTCGCTATTGTTTACAATTAAGCTTCGATATTTTACACCCTAGTGGCGAAAACATATCCAAATTATCAAACAAAAATTGAGCAATAACACGACAACTTCATTTTCTTTAAAAATTGCGATGCCAAATTTCTATGATTTTTTAAAGAAGTCCCTATATATATATATATTAGGCCATCATAACATTTACCTTTCATAAATTAGTAGAATGCTGTGCAAATCATGTTCTCACCTGAGGTTTGTTGGGTATAGCTCAGGGGTATATATCCACAGATTGTTGAACGAGGCAGATATGAAGAATTTTCCAGCCAGTGTGAGGGCGGTCTGGCTCATCTGTGTGGCGTAGGTTTTTTCTGAAGAGGAAAAATGATTTGTTAGACATTAGGCTATCCTAGAATTACAAAGTTCTATCTGCTCAGTACCTAGTTTAGAGGAATTTGACGTAAAAAATGTTGAGTTTCACAACATGTAACGTTTTTCGAATGAAGATCTTTGAATATCTTGAAAACGACTCCGAATAATCATACGATTTTGAAAGAGCAGATAAAACATTGGTTTCTGACCCCACGGTCTTAATAACTCAAAACGACCCAAAATTTCAAATAGAACTTTGTAATTCTAAGGTAGCAATTAATTACTCTTGTAACTGATGCAATGCAGAGAATTATATTGACACACTAAATTTGTTCTGGGTAAGGTTTTTTTTACGGCGCTCGCAACTGAATAAGGTCATATTATGAGCGCACGTGACACATTAAACATTTTTGGTTTTGGTAGGAATTGATTTTGAATTTTGGCCTAGAGGCGGCCAAAACCTATTGTCATCGATTTTGGACAACGAAGGGATTTTTAAAGTCCGCAATTTGCACGTGGGTCCTCCGGGATTTTTTTGCTCTTATCCGAGAAGGCTAGGTGTAAGATCTTACCTACCATAAAACAAGGGATGTGGCTGAAAGACAGCAGTAAGAAGGAGCCAAGGAGTAGCAGTAGAAAGGCTGAAGAAAGAGTCAGAAGCCCAAAGGAGGAGACAAAGAAGGTGTGAGGGTAGGGGGAGAAAATCGAGACGAAAGCTGTTAGAGAGCAGGAAAATATGTGAAAAGAGAAAATTTTAGAGAAGAAAATGTTCAGTCGCTATCCGAATTCGAATCCGGGACCTATTGAATGAGAGGGGAACACCGTGTCCTCTCGAGCATGTGAGCTCCCCGCCCCCCCCTACACACACACGCGGAATATGGGTATTGGGATGGGACGTGAGAGAGAAAAGACACGGCCCAGATTGTTTTCTGCTCTTATACCAGAAGAGTGTCACTCAGGAAAACATTTTAGAAAATGCGATTCCGATCTCTAAGACACCAAATGCTGGTATGAAAGACGCAAAATTAACACAGGTGCTGAGGGCGCAAAAGACTGCACCGCAATATTAATATTGATCTCTGAAAACGGGATTTACTTACCTGCTAACGTTGCTACCAGCACAGCAACTAGCAGCGTTACTCCAGCCGAGAATGTGAAGAAAATCAGTGATGTTTTCCTACCAAACCTGTGAACACACCGGAGGTTGTATGGTCATCATAAAAAACTGCGAGACTTCATTATAATGAAATTGTCTGTTTGAAGACTAGAGATGCTTGTAAATGGTGAATATCTTTTTTTTTTTAAAGAGAAATAATGAGCAAAAGTTGTAACTACGTAGGGCACGTCTTCCCAAAAAGTAGTGAGTACTTTGATGGATTAAAAAACCGATATTATTATTATTATTATTATTATTATTATTATTAT
>NW_004797342.1:923393-938302 GCF_000002075.1 Aplysia californica
TATTATTATTTTTAGTAGTAGTAGTAGTAGTAGTAGTAGTAGTAGTATTGTTATTATTATTATTATCTAAATGAAAACTCTTATGATGATAACAATATCGTCAGGCCATAATGTGGTGTGGGTGACTTTGTTTCACAGTACAAGCCCACGGGTCGCTCTTAGATTTTGGCTCCTTGATGATTCTAACAACTCTCCAAACCCTAGCTTAATCCTTTTCGCGAAGGACGTCAGAAAGGAAAGCACCGCCTCTTTGAAAGAAACAGCTTTTAGTGTGTTTAGATTGGCGAAAACATGAACAAAACCACATCATCGGGAAAAGATCAAGTTGGGGTCGCATTCATAAAAGCGCCTTTCGCACATGACGCCATGGCAACCCCTAAGTTGGCCCAAGACAGACTGGAGACTTTGTACTATAAGTGTAGCAAGTCAAGTCGGCTCAACTGAATCCTGGTAACATAATTATGGCTTTTTCTCGTGTCCGAAGAGCACAACTTACCGTTTAATGACTATGAACATCATGATAGCTGAAGGAAATTCCAAGGCACCACCGAGAAGGAAGTTGACGTAAGCATCGCCAGCCAACGATGTGGACAATAGGGTGATGCCATAGTAGGTTAAACTACTTATCATCCTGGTTTTAGACAAACAAAAAGAAATATTACTATGAATTTTGGGTCTTGGGGTTGTTAGAAAACATTGTAACATTGGTTTGTAATGACATTCACTTCGTATCATCTTTTTTATTATTTTTATTAACATCATCATCTTTGTCATGTTCATCATCTTCATCCTCCTCCTTCTCCTCCTCTTCCTCATCATCATCATCATCCTGCTCATCATCATCATCATCATCATCATCATCATCATCATCATCATCATCATCATCATCATCATCATCATTGTTTGATAAGCAGAGTAGGAAGGATCATCATCATCATCTTCATCATCATCTTCATCATCATCATCATCATCCATCCCGATAACGATCATTATCTCCCCTTCTCTCCTTCTCTCTCTCTCTCCCTCTCCCTCTCTCTCTCTCTCTCTCTCTCTCTCTCTCTCTCTCTCTCTCTCTCTCTCTTCTCTCTCTCTCCTCTCTCTCGTGAAGACTTAGTTTTCGTCAGAAGTATCAAGGCACAACAAAGAGAACACGGACGTGCCTGTGTTAAGAACTACCTGTTGTTGTTTTTTGGGGGGTTTTTTGTTGTTGTTTTTTTTTGGGGAGGTTGCTTGAAAAGCAAAGGAACAATAATGGGGTATTAGATTTTCCATGCATTTTGCCCCTGCAAACTGTTTCCTCTTTCTGTTAATGCATACCCTGTTTCTAACTGACTCGACTCTCATGCCTTAGTTCAAACTATAGGGCAACTTGAAAAGTCGGATAAGGACTTAATGTTGGTTCCTATGCTCAAAACAGGTAGAGTAGTATAGACAAACGAACTATAAACGTGGCTTTCATTTTACAGGTTTAACTTTCAAAAAATTCACAACGGAGAGGGGAGAGAGAGAGAGAGAGAGAGAGAGAGAGATAGAAAAAGAGATAGAGACAGACAGATGGCACAGACGGACGAACATACACACTGACATACAATCAAAGATATACAGAGTTTTGTAAGGGGTATAGGAGAGGAAGAAACATGGAGAAAGAGAAGAAAGACTGGAAATGAAAAGAGAGAATAGACAGTAAAATAGTACATTAAAGCTCTACACGTGTACTGTATTTACTTTCTTATAAATCTAAAAGCCGTTCAGGACATTCTGTGTCATTTCGAATGCCGTACACTTAGCTAAGCGCTGAAAGTAGCAAGTATTACAGGAAGAAAGAAGGTAGTTTGGACGTTCATGGAATTTGAAAACTGCAGTATTTTAAAGTACGGACCAACCTTTATATTATTAAAACCCAGTCAATGCCTCCGTCGAGACTTTTTTAAAAATCGTTGAAAACAACAGTACAACGGAGGCTGGGCAGGGAATATTCAAAATTGAAAGCCATGTTACGTACCAGCCAAAACAAATGCTCAGAGACATTCTCCTCAAGGTTGGGTTTTTCATTATGTCCAGCAGCGTCGCATGAGACTCCTTGGGCTTCACCACCGTTGTTTGATCAGCTTCTGGGGGCAATGTAGGCAGTTGGGTCTCGTTGCTAAAGCCTGGGAAGTTAGAAATAAAATGATTTGGTACAAAGTTTGTTATGTCTTAATACACGACAACAGTTTGAGACGAAAGGGGGGGGGGTGCATTGATAATTCGGCTCGTATCTGTTTCTGAGACCCCGCTGCGACAAAAACTCCAGCCATACTAATCGACGATTACGAACAGACTCAGCGTGTAAAGAACCAGCTATCTGAATATGTACGGCTTTGGCCTCACGTTCTGACCATGTCTATGGGTCAGCTATATAATGATAGCGGCTCTTCTTTCTGTCACCATTTGTAAAATTGTGATTCTCTTGCGTTCTTATTTCTGTATGTATTACTACAGTCACTCTAATTATCTCTACCATGCTTTTTTTGTTGTCGTCACTGTTATTGATGTCTTTGTTGAGGGGGGCGGGTTTATTTTGCTATTGTTACTATCGATATTGGGTTGTTTTTTTAGCTTGTTGCTTTAGTATTTGCCTTTGGATTTATTTTGAGACACAATGTAACATATTTATATGTATTTAATTATATTGAATATATGCTGAATTGTTGTAGTATTCATAAAGATGTTGTATGCAATACGTATTATTAAATGTAGGTGCACATTCTTGTACGTGTATGTAAGCGCTTGTTATCGTCTGACCTGCGACACTGTGCTTGTCTGTTTGCTTGTTCAGTACCGTGTCCACCAGTTGCTCGTAGCTCTTCCCATTCATGGCACAGGCTTTCTTCATCACTTTCCGAGCCTCGTCGATATGACGGTTGGCCAGCAACCATCTCAGAGACTCGTCCATAAACCTGGCAGGAAATGTGGAATAGTTGTCTTAAAGTATGAATTTTGTCGGGTTATATGTACATATTATAGATAGATAGATAGATAGATAGATAGATAGATAGATAGATAGATAGATAGATAGATTTTGAGGAAAGGGTATAATAAATAATGAAAACTGCCTTTGAAAGACGTTAAAATCTATTGCTGAAGCACGTTTTCTCTTCCCTGCTATGTTTTACCATTGAATTCCATTCATATAGATGTCAACTGAATGCCAAATTGGGAATGAATTTTCCATGAAATAATATTTGAAAAATTGTTTTTTATTTAAAGTTTGTATGTGTTCTCACGTTTTTTAAACTTGAAAGCTGATTTTCTCTAAATTATATTTTTATTCCCTACCTCGCAAAAACAACTTGAGATACCTAAAAATTCAAAAACCCCTGTGTTCAGCGTTGAACTTCCTATAAGGTACAACCCTTAATTCAAAATGGTCAAATCCGACTTTGGTACCTTCCTTTAGGCACACACACACACACACACACACACACACACACACACACACACACACACACACACACACACACACACACACACACACACACACACACACACACATATCCTCTCTTCTGCACACATCAGAATCTGTGCACATCAATATGACAATATTATAACAATATGCCAGCACTCACAAGCAGGCCATAGTCACATGTATAACATAAATGTTCAATATTGCTAACAGTAATAGTGTTTAGCTAGATACACAATCAGTACATAATATGTATTCCGATTGTAACTCAATTATATTCTGACATTGCATGTTTTAAAGGTCATAGGAATACATGTATTACAAGATAATTGACATGGTAGGAGCTCATAATAAAAACTGACGTTCTGAATCTTTCTTCGTTATAAAACAGGAGCGTACGTCTTTTACTACTGAATAATGATTTTATTTGTAGGAACAGGGGATGTTGGTTGTCCGAAAAGATAGAATTTTTTTTCTAGTGCAAGTGATAATGGAATAATTCATCGGAGTAGGCGAATGTACATGTTGAAATTTTGCTTGTTTTCCGTATTAATAGATTCAGTTTTACTTTTTCTTAAAGTTTTGCGTTTCGTGTTTGTGCTTTCATACAGAAATTGATCACACTGTCTTTGATTAAATGATAGAATATGGACAAGAATGATTTATCAACTTTGAAGACCATTAGCTTCCTCGGGAAAAATAGTCTTTTGTTCACTTTTTTAGTCAGGAGAGAAGTTTCGACATACCAGTCAATTTTGTTGTCCAAGGAAACACCCAAATACTAATAATCTGACACTTGCTGGATGTTTTCAATTTTAATTTCGAGTGGCTGCAGGGGGGATGCCTTTTTTCTAAAGTCAGCGGCAAGCTTTTTAGGTATGATTTTTCACATCACTCAGAAAAGTACAATATAAAACTATGATAAGCAGTCTCGTCTCATAGAGAGAGATGGAATCAATGTGATTAAAATGGAGAGAAAATAAAGATGCGTTAATTCACATTGCCGTGCAGTCATTATGAGTATACATTATGCGCACTGCTCAAGAGACGAAGAAATGTGAATATCACAGTAAACTTACGAAATGAAAGTTGCTTTAAATCATTGTTAACAATTCTGAAATTAAGGGAGATTGTTAAAAGAAGAGCAAACTCCAAGATGAAATCATGCTAAGCGTTGCACAGCAGGCAGAGAAATGTTCAAATCAGGGTCGTAACGTAGCAGAATCTAAACAATGTGACACAAGCTCAAGGCAATTTAGCGAGTACAAAACGTTCTTTGCGGTGGTGTGATAGCAATGACAATGGGCCTGTATTATTACAACGAGGAGCAAACACTTTGAAGCGTGCATTTTAGGTGCTAGATTTTTGTTTGGGATAATCTGTAAGTAGGAAAATGTCACTTTTGTCAAATATTCCGGTGAGCTTATGTGTCTGTGAAAGTGTGCATGTGTGTATATGTTTGTGTATGTTTGTGCCCGTGTGTGTCTTGTATATCTCTGTGTGTATGTGTGTATGTGTGTGTGTGTGCGTGTGTTTGGGTGCATACGTGTGTGTGTGTGTGTGTATGTGTGTGCTTGTCCATTTCTGTGTCTGGATGGTTAGATAATAACTTTACCATATCAGAGTGTTCAAGATTTGATAAAAAGGCATTATACTGTCTTTTTATCCGCCTATTCATGTGGTGAGTCAAATTTGAAAGGCACATTGACGAAAATACATAAGCGCATCACAAGTGGTCGCTACCTTTATTGTTCAAATATTTTTTATGATGGAAAAAAGTATGTGCCAATATCTTCAAATTTGTTGCGATATTGATATCAACAGCAATTTTAAACCCTTCCGAGCCTGCTTCTCATATTATCTTTTCCTTTGATTTAGGACTGTTCATTACCTTAATGGAGTAAGTGTATGTTTGTTGTTTGTTTTGTTGGTCATCCAGAGAAAGTCAGGTAGCAGAATAGAGTCTACATGGGTAGCTGTGTGAGACAAAGCTTTACTTACTCATAGGCTAATCTGCTACTGAGATCTGGTGAAAAGCCCAACGGCTATTTTGTGCTACAGCCAAGAGAAATACGTCAGTTAAAAAAACATTTCTGTAAAAATCAATTAACTTATATCGCCTAACCTTCCCAATCGCAAAGTCTTCACTATATGCCTTATAGCTACGTCTGTTATCTTTAGGTAAAAAGGATCTTTATCTCTTTGTTTCCCTTTTAGATATAAGTGCAAGTAATGCAAGCACTTTGTTGCAACGTATGCTGCTAAACAATTACAGTTTGAGTTGGGGGGGGGGGTTCCTTTACATCCCCCAAGTTTGCCTCGCATGAGACTAGCAGCACTTAAAATAAAAAGATCTTAAATCTTTGGCCGAGTGCTTTATTTGTTCTCTTCAATAATGTCATCAGTTCGACGTTACGGCAGCAAAACCTTACGCTACTGCTTTAAACATGGGTGAAATGTGCTGTTTGGATTTTGCAGGAGAACTGGCGCATTTTCTCGCCACAGAAAGTAGGTAGGTAAAATGAGCAAGGTCGTGGTTAGACGCTGCTAGTGGCTAGACAAAGCCATGTTTCACAAACTGTCAGCCGAATGAAAGAATGAACTCATAACATACAGACTTGGCACAAACGCGATGAAAGTTGCGATTCCATAGGACATCTGCAGGGTTCTCCAGCTGGCGTCTTGGAGAACGTAGGCAAACGGAACGATAAGTACAACTGCCATCACCCACCAGCAAGTTGCGATGCAGCCCATGACTAGACGTAACTCTTTCGGGAAAACCTCTATCAGAAGAATAAATATGGGCACCATTGAACCCTGTGGGTAGAGAAAGTGTCATGTGTTTCATTACCGAAGTCAACATACAAAATTGGCAAGAAGGTGATAAAAGCGCTGATTCCATAGGTCATCTGTAGAGTTCTCCAACTTGCGTCCTGGAGGAGATAGGCGAATGGCACGAGAATGACAACAGTAGTCACCCACTGGATTGTCATGTTGAAGCCCATCATAAGACGGAGCTCTGCAGGAAAAATCTCTATCATAATAGTGAAGTATGGCACCATTACACCCTGTGAACAGGAAAAAACGAATGATAAAACATACTGTTATTTACTATCAAATCAGGACTACGGTAAAAGGATCGCCCCTACTCTGGCTGATCAGTAATAAATTCGTGCTCAGGTAAAATTTCGTTTATAGAAACGTGTCTTGTCCCGCAAAACCGATTAAAACGTCATTTAAGAAATAGTCAGATGTCTAGACTGAGTTAGTCCCGCGTACCTAAAAGAAAAGAGGACCCATTTAATGGCCAGTAACTTGGTCATCTTTAGACCAATTTTAACAAAACTTCGAGGAAATGAAATCCAATCAAGGAAACGTTACATTTGTCAGTGGGGAAAAAATCAAACTACAAGAATAGTTAAGAAACGCATCTTCTTTTGGAAATATTTGCACCAGTATGTCACGCTCTTAACTTACCTATCTTAAGAAAGTGCCATGGGTACTTATTAGGAATCCATTTTTCCAATCCATCAATCATGCCTTTCTTGTTCTTCTAAAGAACTGATGCTATGACCATTATTTTGCCAATACGTCTTGTTTTGTTTTTGCCTTATTTTAGTACTAACAAATTCTTTTCTTTTTAGCCTAGTTGAAACATTGCAGCTAGGCTTAAAGATGTATCTATCTTCTGATATCTACAAATTTCGAACAAATACAGTAATTGAAAAATAATAAGATTTGAATTTGTGTAGGTTTAACGCCCCTTGCAACACTGTAAGGCTGTTTGAGAGGCTGGACCTCCGATTTCAATGTCCTTTTCCGATAGGACATAACCAAATGGGGATATTTATGTAAGGTACCATTCTCACGATCGTAGGGCCTACCATTGGACCAAACTGGTACTAGAACCCACAAACCCGCAATCTCACGATTACGAGTACAGTAGCTTAATCACTAGACTGCCGGCACCACTTTAATCAAAAGTTTAACAGCGAATCTTTTGTTAACTTAAAGTTTTAATACACATCTTACGATCTAAAATATACATCGTACAGCTATATAATTGGGGGGATGCATACATCTTCCAAGTATTGCACAGCTTAATAGACCATTCATATTCCACGTGCTTTCAAAGTACATGTAGAATCAAACCTGGCTGCACGACGTTAAACTTAAGAACAGGGCACTTTTTCCACTTGTTAGAAAAGCCAATCCATTTTTCTCAACCATTTACAGTGTCAGTATTACCTGGTTAAAGCTGCCAGACAGGAATTTCAGCAACAAGAAGATTTCAAAGGATTGAATGAAAGCCATCCCCAGTAGAACCGAGGACATGAGAAGACTGGAGCCTATCAGAAGTTTCTTCCGGCCGAACCGGTCACCCAGCTGTGGAAGGGAGGCTGCTCCTGCCATCATGCCCAGCATCGTCAACATTTGGGGCAGTTGGCTCAGAGCTTCGTTTTCGCACACCAGATTCCACTGGAAGGATTGAAGTAACGGGAAGTGTAGTGGTATATTATTGTTACCATGCACTCATTATAAACCCCCAGCCATCTCCCCACCCCCCACCCTTTTTCCCATCCCACGGTTTCGAAATTAGTTTCCTTGATCTTGATGATACTGATATTACACTGGCGCTTAAAAAACTGGAATCTAATAGTGCCAGAATTATGTTTCTCTTCTTTCTTCCCCCCCCCCCCTCTCTTTCTCTCTCTCTCTCTCTCTCTCTCTCTCTCTCTCTCTCGCTCTCTCTCTCTCTCTTTCTCTCTCTCTCTCTCTCTATCTATCTATCTATCTCTCTCTCCCTCTCTCACTCGCTCTCTCTCTTTCTCTTTCTCTTTCTCTTTCTCTCTGCTTCATTCTCTAATATTACTTCCAATAAGTATCTTTATATTTATGTGTTTATCTATCTATCTATCTATCTATCTATCTATCTATCTATCTATCTATCTATCTATCTATTTATCTATCTATCTATCTATCTATTTATTTATCCCCATACCTCGGAAACAACAGACACAGACACATTGTGCTCGTATTGATACTCTCTACAGCTCTTTTCAAAGACCACCTCTTGGCCCTCGGAGGTATTGGCCCACACTTTGATCTCACAGGAACCATATTCCAACGTCTCATTGGCTCGGAGAATGTGGCTCATGTTCTCTTCGCTGTGGCACTTTGGAGTCACATCCTTGCCTGCAGATAACGAACCGGTTACCCAGCTGTTTTGAGCCCATTTCAACGAATTTCTAAAATTCTGTTGGACTAAAGAAAGAAAATAGATGTGGAATGTGTGTGTGTGGGGGGGGGGGAGTCCTCAAGTAGGGTCAGTGGTCAGCTGAAGATTTTCGGAAACAAAAAAAGGTGTACAGTTCAGTGTCGGGCCATAACAAAATAATGCCATTCGACATTCTCGCCAATACTCTAAAACATTCAAAATGGTACTGACAGTTGACAGGATTTTATGACATTCCTGATTTCGAATATCATTATTCAAAGCCACTTGACAAGACAAAAAGTATTATCATAAAGTATGCAAACCATATGGGTTCAGAAACGGATTTAACTAAAAGTACACAATCATTGAAATTTCGGCGTACCCAGGTACTGAGAGTACACAGCGAATCTTGTTTCAACTGCCATGTCTTCATTTATAAAACGAACGATAGGGCCTAGTTTTGGTTGTTGTTTTTTTTTGGGGGGGGGTTTCTGTAAAAGAGAATATATTCTCATTGATTGAGTCCCCCGTCCGTTCCTTTCTCTTTCTATCTGTCTCTGTGCCTGTGTTTCTATCAGTGTCAGCGTCTGTGTATGTACCTCTGTCTATCTGTTTGTCTTTCTGTTTGTCTGTCTGTCTGTCTGTGTTTATCTCTCATTCTGTCTCTCTCTCTGTCTCTCTCCTCTCTCTCTCTCTCCCTGTCTTTCTCTCCTCTCCTCCCTTATCTTTCTCTCTCTCTCTCTCTCTCTCACACACACACACACACACACACACACACACACACACACACACACACACACAAACACAAACACACACACACAAACACTCTTTCTATCACACACAAACACTCTTTCTATCTATCTATCTACATATCTATATATATATCTATCTATATATATATATATATATATATATATATATATATATATATATATGTTTTTTCCCACTATCTACGTACCTTTCCTTTCTACCATCTGTCTCTCTCTGTCTCTCTCTCTCTCTCTTAATACATATGAACACGCACTCACAAATACATACACACACACACACACACACACACACACACACACACACACACACACGCACACACACACACACACACACACACACATACACGAGAACATGCACACATTCCCTCACTCTTGCTCTGTATCCATATTTGAAGGAATGGGTGGGTGAATTTCTGGTGTACGAGTATTTACGTGTTTACTGGTTGGAGTAAGTATGTGTATGTATATATGTGTATGTGTGTTTATATCTGTAGGTGCGTGTGTGTGTGTGTGTGTGTGTGTGTGTGTGTGTGTGTGTGTGTGTGTGTGTGTGTGTGTGTGTGTGTGTGTGTGTGTGTGTGTGTGTGTGTGTATGCATGTTTATATATTATTATTTTTATGTAAGTGTGTGTGTTTGTGTGTGTGTTAATGAGTGAGTGAGAGAGAGAAAGAGAGAGAGGGGAGGAGAGAAAGAGAGAGAGAGAGAGAGAGTGAGAGAGAGAGAGAGAGAGAGAAAGAGAGAGAGAGAGGGAGTTGCAATGTCTTAGCTTAGTAAGAGTTCAAAAGAACTACCTATATGGGTTCAGAAAAGATGATAAATCGATATACACGACGCTGGAACTTACCGACAAAGACTCCAGAGAGAATAGAAAAACTGAGAGACAGTGAAACAATCCAAAGTAGCACAAAGTGCAGCATTTGATAGCGTCCAAATCTGTGAAGGTACTTCCAAACATCGTCTACGTCGATGCTAGAGCAGTTGTTCTTGTCAATATCCAGCCTAGGCTGTGGACTGTTGCCATTAGTGGACACATCTGCTACTTCTTGCTCTCTATCGTCTGTCTCTGGTTGCATCTTGATGGCACGAGGAGAAACTTACTGCTCGAATAGACTCACACCAGACATCACCTGGAAGGATTTATGATTTAAATCGAGTAACCAGTACCGTTTGGTTGTATTCGTGTTCCTGTCAAAGACCGATGTTAGATGTTGTGGTACCGACTATTCAACCACACTTCAGTGTTGACAGTGAGCCGAAGCCAGATCTTACCACTGGGTTATATTTGCCTTAACGATGTTAGTTATTGTCTGTGACATATTGGTGTGAACTTCGGAGTTTTCAATTCTGTTTTGATATCATAACTACTATCTCAATTAAGAATATTTGCATTTTCTTTATTAAGCACCTCATGGTGTCTGCTGTGATTTTATTATTGCACTCAGTCATGGCTAGCCTGGACGGACAAGGTCAAGCTTGGAGCTCTCCACCTCATAATGTTCTAAATATTGTTTTGATGGAGTTGTAGAAATGCTTACGGTTACAATCATTTGGATGATCTGTCTAGAAAAAATTTAAGCTAATAAAGCTAGAGACACCTTTCTCACCAGTTTGAATATTTTCAAAATCTTAAGTGAAATGCAGACTAATGTAAGCCAAATTTGTTATATACCATTCAAGAATGTAACTTTTTCTACAATCTCCCGTCCCTTTTTTTAGTCGATAGCCATTCCATAGCATTCACACTCCTGCTTTGTCAACAAAAAGAATCCCACATTTTTTTCCTATTAGAAACTATTGCGATTCTTAAGATCTTTGAGAGCAGCATCATAATCTTGAGCCCTTGGTGCTTTTGCATGCCTGTAGAAATCTATGATTGCCAGTCTTCTAATGCAGCATGCAATCTGGGATATACGGTGCTCTTTGATATTCTTTTGTCCGAACAATGTTTTCCTAATACAAAGGACCACCAAAACTTTTTGAAAGTGGGCTGCCTAACTGAAAGAACGCCGATTGAAGACAAGTTAACTACTATTCGATACAATACACTGACAACATGTGAAAATGAAAACGACCAACCTTTTGATCTATCACTACTGAAATTTGCATGAAATGCAAAAACAATAAAGTCAACGTACATACATAGTGTAGTTACCTAAGTGTCGTAATAGAACGTTTTATTTGCACTGCAAAGTTCAATTAAAATAATCAGTTATTTTCCTGACGAAGTTCTAAACTAGTTCCATAACTCCTTCTAAGTTATTCTCCTGCTCTGTGGCATGGCGTCGGACCCGGCGAACTGATTAATTTAGTTGTCAGTTGTTTGATGACCCCTACTTTAAACAATATAATTAAGCTTCTTGTACTTTGTACGTCTCCATTCTATGTGAAAGTTACATAATATATAGTTTCTCTCTCTTTCTCTCTCTCTCTCTCTCTCTCTCTCTCTCTCTCTCTCTCTCTCTTTCTCTCTTTCTCCGAGTGTCTTTCTGCGGAAGACATAGGTTGGGCAAAGAAATCTGCACTTTGGGATGCATTAATAGCAAATTTTTAAAATAAAATTCAGAATAACTTGAATGAGAAATAGGCATCTAGTACAAAAAATAGTGTGCATTTGGGGCGGTCATTTACCTTGTAGGTTCTGTTCAAACAAACAACTTGAAAGTCAAAACAACAATAGTCAGTCTTGTAAAGTATCAATGTCAAACGTTCAAACACTTAAGCAGTTCTCTCAATGGAGGCATCCTTGAAACATACTTACCTGCGTCTTACATTTATCAAGAATATCATCTAAACTTCGAAGCGGTCCACTTTTCTTAATGATTGCAAAGCCACACACATCAGCCCATGTGACGTTTATGAGGTTAATCGCAACTAAATATAATTTTCTTTCTGCTAATGTATCTTTTGGCTCATAAAGCAGACCGCAAAGTGTGCAATGAAAAACCCTGTTTGAACGTTTGATTGTTCAGAATGCACTCTTTGGAGACATGTTCAGCTTGCCAAGGGCACAACGATTTCAGGATATAAGGGCACTTTAAGTAATTTCCGAGTATCAAAATTGCTAGGAGTTCGAATCCAATGAACTCCCGTCAGGTCAGAGCATGAAACATTCAGCAATTATTGTTTCGGCACGCATGCTTTCAGAGAAGTCTTTTAAAAGATGTCGAGCTACTAGTCCAGAATTACAATCGTACTATAAGACTGTCCAAAACGGTTTTGTCCTGCTCACCATAACGGTTTTTTTTTCGTAGCGTGATCCACCAAGTGTCGCATATAGAGGAAGAGAAATCGTGCTCCAACATCAAAGTCGTCACTTTTCCACACCTGGGTAAACTGGCCACTCAGAAGCACCTCACAGTCACAATAACAGTTGTGCCACTGTCGGGCTACCGCATGGCTGCCGTTGCGTAATGATTATAATTGTTAATCAAATTATTATATCAAGCTGAACGTGTGTTCATTATGTTGTAAAAAGCTTGAAACTGGCATAGGGCAAGTTAAGGTAATTTTTTTTAAATTAAGTAGTATCTTACCTTGTAGCTATTGAATTCAACTTTAAAACGACGATGCCAAAGAAACAGCGCCAATATTGACCTGGAAACTGAAGAAACCTTGGCATCACGGAGGTCTAAAGGAGGATAAAAGGTTTTAAAAATGAAGGTGAAATGAGACACTTACTTAGCAAAGTATTATAAAGCTCTCTTTGTATACAATAGCTATAGTTCCAGTGATACTTCGAAACAATTGAAGAAACATGTAATCATTTGGGTACTTTTTTATTTGTAAGAGTGGACTAAAAACTGTCAGTTAGAGTGCAGTTTGACAATGATATAGACTGGTAAAACAGTCTCTTCTAGAACTGTTCCTTGTTTCTCGCCTGACAGTGTCATATTATACTTCTATTAAACTTCTGTTCTATCCTTTACTGTTCTACAAACTACCAATAATTAATATCTAAGAAAGTTGTGGTAAGCGGTATGCCGACTTGTCCTCTAATAAATAAGGTATTCGACGTAAAAAAAAAAAACTACGCTGCGGATGGCTTAGTATATTTTTCAGCGTTAAAAGGGAATTGCCGGATGTACTTGGTCAATTATCTCATTACATTAACATCTTTTCATGAGTTGATGTATGTCAACCAGTAAATAACGCCTTTACCTTTTTTTCTTTTTTTTTGGTATACGTTGCAATGTTCTCGTAGAATTTTTAAAGAATGAAACAGTTATTTCTCCTTTTAAAAAGTTGCTTTCTGGGCTTGTGACATTTTAACAGCTGGTCGACGTGCTAAGGAATCCAAATACCTGTTGCATAACAACTTCTTACAGAAATTAATCCGGACAACGCTGTGTATCTGTGTTGGAACTTCTACAGATACAAGGCCAACAAAACACGCAAACGTGCTGCCGGACTCTGACGATGGCTCATGAGTGCGTACTGGTATAGACAAAAGCCAGGCTCTGTTTTACAAAATCTCCTGCAAACAGACATGAAAAATAAGCATTCGCCAAGGCCGACTTCTGTACAGTATCCAACATCCAACACTACCCCAGGGGGAAACTCTACACCCAAGACGTCAAGGCGTGACATACAGTACATTCGAGAAAGTTTTCAGAATTCAGACTAGCAAACGATACGTCGCCCGGCTCTGATGGTGTCCGCTATGAACACATGAAAAGGTTGGAGAAGGAGATGACGGCACCGACAGAGACTCTCCATGCTAGCTTGTGGAGCGGCATGAAACCTGATAACTGGCTTGACTGTTACCCGACCTCAATACCCGAGGCAGATAAAGATCATAGCCGCACATCCTCATACAGTACTGCAGACATGTAGAATACAATCTGCAAGGTGCTGGAGAAAATGGTGACTGGAAGACTAGTCGCAGAATCATGAAAACATTCTCCCACTTTAATCGGTTTAAAGGAAATTAGGAGTTAATACGCGGAAAAAAAGAAAAAAAACTCCAAGGCGCAGTGTTAAAAACACATTGATTCAAGAGATCATTGACATACATGATACTGTAAAGTAAATTTGCTTATTTAAAAAAAGGATGCTTCAAAAACGCTACAGTTGATAAGTTGACTGTCCAAACTATTGATTCTACACGAAATCTCGTTCGGACCGCATTTAAATGATTTAATGATATACTTCTCGGTAACTCTTGAGGATGATGATACAATTTATCGTAAACACTATCGACCACTGACAGATTCCAGACGTCACAACTGATTAGTTTCTTCTCTTACTTTTTGGGAAACAAAGGTCATTCAGTCAGAATGACAGATAATGTTAATTGAACTGCAGCGGTCTGAGTGGTCACAGCTTGAAAATTTCTAGCATTAAGCCGAATAATGGTATGCAGATCCAAGCGGTTTGCGACACCCATGCAAGGTCTCCACCCCCACCCCATCTCCACCCCTCTCTCTCTCTCTCTCTCTCTCTCTCTCTCTCTCTCTCTCTCTCTCTCTCTCTCTC
>NW_004797342.1:940322-942592 GCF_000002075.1 Aplysia californica
TCGTATACATACATACATACATACATACATACATACATACATACATACATACATACATACATACATACATACATACATACATACATACATACATATACTTGTGGTAAAGAGGTACGGTGTTCGCCTCTCGTTTGATAGTTCCCGGGTTCGAAAAATGTGTTCCCTAAAAAGTAAATTTTCCTTTCACCTTTCTTGCTTTCGAATCATGATCTGTCGTCTGCTTTCGTCTCCACTTTCTGCTCCCTCGCCTTTCCCCCCTCCCCCTTTGCCCCCTCCTGTGGGCTCCTGAGAGAGAGAGAGGAGAGAGAGAGAGAGAGAGAGAGAGAGAGAGAGAGAGAGAGAGAGAGAAAGAGTCAGAGACAGACAGGTTCAAACTTGTTGCTAGTGGCTATTCTGATATACTGTTTACGCACACAGTAGTCAATGAATTATGAAACTTCTCCTAATAAGAGTTTTAGGATTTTAATACTTGAATAAACAATGGTATTTCACAAACAAGTTATAGAAGCAGGCTATAGGTCTATTATTATTTTCAAATATTATACTTAAAGAATTTCAAAGTCCTACCATATACTTACAAGGACCGAAAAGCAACAGGTCGCCCACTTTTCCTGCAACACTGGTTAAGTTTCAATTGTCGAGCATACAGTTGTTGAGCAGTGTACAAGATCGACATAAGCCTTCACCTATCGTGCTTCCTCTCTCTCTCTCTGCTATAACTACCACTGTGTTAACAGACTTCCGTTTATAAGGTCCCTATATCGTAACGATGCAAACATTGAGGGGTTTATACCTCTTATAATTAACGTTCCGAGTGGTCGGTATCTTCTACCAACCACCTCCGTACCCAAAGAGAGTACAGTACTAGCCTTAAACACTATTAAATAGGCCGAACCTGAGGCAATGCTGACGCGTAGACCTTGATGTGGCAGGTCTCCTCTGCTCGTTGTGTCTCGTGCAAAGATGAGCTCCAAAACAGGTATAAGCCCATTCGTCAATGTCATTTCAAAGCGGGTTCTCACACTCTATCGCTTCTCAGTGTCTTTTGACAAGGACTCCAGGAATCAAAGGACTTAACAAAGTAGGGCCACACGATGGTGTAAATCTCCGCCCCCATGCTAAGATTTTCAGTTCTACCTGATGCTGATTCACTTTGGGAACGCCTAAGGTGTAATAGGTGACCATGATGAGTCCGAATTGCGCAATGACCTCCCTCGGTTCCTTTGTCACAATCGTTCTATTGAAACTGAGCTGGACTCCGGCATACAGGACAATGCCTCAGGGTTACGAGCCCTTGCTTGTCTCACTTTGTTACAGTGTGTGTGTGTGAGAGAGAGAGAGAGAGACAGAGAGAGGGGGCGGGGAGAGACAGAGACTGACAGATAGAGAGAGAGAGAGAGAGAGAGAGAGAGAGAGAGAGAGAGAGAGAGAGATGCGTGTGCTCGTGTACTGTAACCTGTGGGTTCACTATAAAACCAATTTCCTGTATGCCTATAAAGCTTTGCTACCTAAAAGTATCGTTGGTGAGCTGTGACTCAGGCCGTATGGGTACGCAAAATGTTTGTGAGAAGCAGGAAGTACTGTGAACAATCCCATTTTCCGCATGACGGTGATTTGTAGTATTTTATATAAATTTCGGAAAAGATTTTAGGGTTGTTGTTTTTTAATTTTGCCTCAATTCTTGTACAAAAATATGATAAACTTAAGACAAATTGATACTAACTACTGTGCAAAAGTATGGGTGACAGTGATTCACCCGTTAGTGGGATATTTGAGGGTACGTTGAACCACGAATTTTTGACCGCATTATAGTGTAATTTTGCGTGTGTGTGTGTGTGTGTGTGTGTGTGTGTGTGTGTGTGTGTGTGTGTGTGTGTGTGTGTGTGTTTATGTAATGTGTGTGTATGTGTGTGCTTGTGTATGTGTGTGTGTGTGTGTGTGTGTGTGTGTGTGTGTGTATGTATGTGTGTGTGTGTGTGTGTGTGCTGTGAAAGTTTGTGATATCGAATGTGTGTTCGACTTATGTGACGTAGAAAGAGTGAGTAAACTAAAATCAACGGAAATGGGTAAAGCTGGGATGGTCCTAGTTAACCATGATACTTATACCTCTTCTAAATAAGGGATAAACATTAAAGAAGACAATAAAAAGTGTGAAAAAGCAAAATACAAGCCGCAAGGCTGGAATATGCCAAGGCCCGCTAACTCAAGTTTTGGTCTTGATTTTGGAATCTACTGTAGGAAATGATGGGGTCTTTGTGGGTTTGAGGGGG
>NW_004797342.1:942849-947243 GCF_000002075.1 Aplysia californica
TGTGTGTGTGTGTGTGTGTGTGTGCATGTGCGTGCGCGTGTGTTTCTGTACGCGAGCGCGTGTCTTTGAGTGCTCATGTGTGTCTGTGTCTGTTTGTGTGATGGAAAAGGAGTGAGGGGAAGAAAGAGAGACAGGAGGGAGGGGTAGAGTAAAAATTGTTTTTTGGACACTTGGAAAAAGCACTTTAGATTGATAAATCAACTATCTAAAGGATGTGTTTTGTTGTCACAGGTACCTACCATTTCTTTTAACTAACGGCTGTGTTAAACTTTGGGATTATTTTATAAATAGTGCAGAGCTTTAATTTCTAAATGTAAATCACCATATTGATGAAAAAAATAGTTTTTATTACATCAAAATATCAGTACCACATTTCTTTTCAAATTAAGAGCTTGCCTATCGTGTTACTATAATAGTAATAATAAGAAATGCATTCAAGTTTATGCATGTACTATTAACATGTCATTAACATGTTCATTTTTCATTTTTATTTTGTCTGTCTGTTGAGTAAACCGTTCTTTGTTTTACATCGACATAACTTTTCTGACCTTCATTTTATCAGACATGATGAACCTTAGAATGAGATATCAGTCGTCATCGTAGGCCTATACGCTTCACAACTATTCTCCTTTCTCCACCTCATCGTTTGTCCTTAACATAAATGTAATGAAAGTCATACATGAAACGTATATAACATAGTAAACGTTTCATTCTGGAACCAATTATCACAGCGCACATTTATGTGTAGTCTTGCACTGCTAATGAAACCTGAATGCCAAACGACACGTTCGAGTCTGACAACTAGATCTACGTCTTGTGACCAGGTGGTTAATTTTGAAACTGCTGAGCTCTCTTATTTCAAATTTTGAGAAGGAAAAACAAAAGACGTTGAGGGTGCTTTTGGAAGTACTCTGTCAAGGAATTTTAGCTGTCCGAGCCTACCCTGTTCATATCGATGATATCTTGAGACCTATCTATATCAAGCCAAGATCTTTCGTCAATACATTTATTAGTTCCAATAATGAAAAAAAGAGCCGTTTTCGAGTTGGTGGACTCATTCTCTGTTCATTTTCTTCTGACACCTCTTCTTGTACTTTAGTCGTGTGTCCTTTTTTTTATATGCAGCATCTTATTCTATTTGATAGATTAAGTCCAATAGCAGGCATCGTACAACACGACCTCTAATTTGTCACATTTAGGACCCAGTGCACCAGCAACTGTGGAAACTTCTATGAAATGTAAAGAGTTGAAAAAAGCTAGGGATCCTGGAGACTGACAAGGTTTCTTGCTAATCATGATAACGGATACCATTACGTTAAATTTAAAGGTATTTTAGCGTTCCTCAGAACTGGTTGACCCTTGGTGAAAAAAATAGGCCTAGAACTTACAAGAGCTGTCTTTTTTAAGCTATAGAAACAGCCAAAAGGGTGCTTATATCAGTCAAGACACTGGTCATTCCGGCAAGCCTTTCTATGTCCATTTAAATAGTTTGAAAATAGTCACGGTTGTCACAACATTAGAAGGCAAGACTTAGTATCTTGCATACAAAAGAGAAGAGAGATGTCACTTGTGACGCGACTGTCTTCGTCCGAAGTCCGGAGAAAAGAAGCTTTTAGAGTAGACAGACGTGACAGATTGTCCAATATTGCAACAGAAAGATCAAATAAAGGGACATGCTATTATTAAAGACAAAAGGTGGACTTCTGTAGAACGGTGACAGGGGAAAGGAGTCAGTTTCGGTGCCCCCCCCCCCTCCCTAAAGCGCCCCCCCCCCCAAAGTAAAAGTACACAAACATAATTATAAGCTCCATTTCCCCATTTAAAAAAACGCAAAATGCTACGAATTTGTTCTCCACAGATTTATCGCCAAGTGCCTCTAGGGTCACAATGCTTGTGCAACAGTTAAAGGTAAATCACCGGCGTCTGTGGTGGAGACGGTAAACGTTTCACTGCTGCAAGCAGGAGACCCAGGTTCGATCCCCCTGTGGGGATATTTTTATCGAATATCTCGGTCTTTCTGCTGGGATGCCAGGGTTGGCTCTGACATACAAGGCCGAAGGTTAGTGCTAGAAAAAAAAAGAACGAAATTGTGTCGATGAGAGTGAGAAAACACATATTTAAAGAAAAGTGTAAACCAATACACACAATACAATTGCAGTCGTTAAATGTGACAAAACACTGCTAGTCACGTCTGTATGTTGGGGTAAGGCTAAAAGTTAAAGGGCCAAATTGTGCGCTTCAGACGAAATTGGCACCATCTTCACTCTGGGGTTCCCAAACTGTTGGAAGAGAATGACAGTCGGCCACAGTGATAAGGGAATGATATACATAGGCCAACATAATATACCAATTTGGATTTTAGAAATAAAAAACTGTTCACTGACGCAAAGTTCTGCTGTGTAGACTACTTACTCCAGTTCGTTTTAACTGATTAACGACGTGCAGTCTGGAAATTCGACAACTCATGAAAACATGCTGTTTTGGAGCACTGCTTCGTCTTTCAAACAGATTTTTTCAATCCAGTTTTTTGTTGCTTAAATTTGAAACGTTAAAAGACATGCAACAATATGCATAGTACGGAATGTTTCTGGTTTGTGTATGTTGGTTCGAAATATCCCAAAACATTGCTTTGCTCTACTGCTGATCGTACCTATGTGTCCGATACGTCCTCAAAGGGTTAAGCCTCGTAGTGTACACAAGAAATCAGTGTGACCTACTGGATTACCACAAGTGTCTTTCAGACTAAATCCTAGTCAACTGTAATTGTTTCCAGTGTACGAAAGAAATCACGTTCCTTTGCCTTGTCTCAGTGTTTCTTGAAAACCTTCATTTACAACTTAACTATTACTATCAGGATTTCATTGGCGAAGAGAAAAGTGTAGCAAGTCGTTATCTTAATCCTGTTAAGCATTAGTTAACAATACTTGAAACACTTTTTTTTTTGGGGGGGGGGGGATACAAGTAAGTGTTTCTGCCATTACTCGAAAGTCTGTGAGCTATTTGCTCAAGCAGGTACAATAGCAACTGTCTCCATTCATTCTAGGTTTTCGACTATGAAATATTATTGTTTTTAACCCCCACTTATATTTTCCAATAGACGATTGTTATCTAAATCTTATTCCAACAACAAAGTGAACATGGTAAAACACTATCACCACCCTCACCCGCCCACCCCTATCCCTACCCGAAATCTCGAGGTGCGTGGGGACTGGCACTTCAATGATTTCTAAATCGAAGCTTTTAAGAAGTAGGCCCATAGGACGGCTGTTTATGGCATTTACTATGTCACATGTTTGAGATCCCCAATGGTTTTCACTAATATTATAATATATTAACGTATTCAAAAAGGCGTAGCTAAGTGAGAAGTTTCTGCATGGCTATTACAGGTGTCACGATTGTCAGGATGTCGTTGCGCGATGACCTTGCCAAACAGGAAATAAAGGCCAGTAGAGCCATTTGTGTGGCAGACTGCGAATAATTATTTGCGAGGTCTTTTTATTACTTTCTTATTTTGTAATTCAGTGCTTTATGTTTTTGGTTGAGTGCGGGTTGTTATTTTTTTCTTTTAGGTCAAGATATGAACATTATACAACAGCAGTCTTAAACTGAACCGAAAAAAAAGAGAAAAAGGGACTGGAGGCATACTTTACAGTCAATCTCTAGCTTTCACGTCAGCTGTCGTAAAAAGAGTCACAAAAGCAGGGGCGGCTCTTTAACTGGGGAAGACGGGCGGAACGTGTCACTTTTTATCGGCTGGAGAGTGGACAAAGAAATTATTGCTGTTAATAATTTTTATTCGGTTTCAAGTAAATCTTAATTAATATCTATTGTCAACATTCAAAAAACATTTTGGCGATTTTCAAAGCGCCCAAAAAAGACGATAGGGGTTCATTGATAAATAGATGCATACCCGATTCTCTTTCCTTTGTCTTAGTTTTCTTAACGGTGGCTCACAACTTTCTTGTCACCGCCTCCTGTCGCGACGAACAACTTTGCGCGAACACCGCGTTCCTCGACCTAATCGGCGACTTTACAAATTGTCTACTGGGCCCTAAGAGAAAGCCTCAAGTTCCCAATTTGGCTTCTCCACTGCTTACTTTATTGGATGACAAGGCTATTAAATGCATGTATTTTATCAGTAATGTTATCAGTAAAACTGTCTCTAGCTACTGTCACTACATTTTATGTCAGCATGGCTCAATTTTGTATTACAGGTTTTGGTCGCCCATGGTTCTGTTTGATGTTCTATTCGTCGCTTACTTCCTACTGAAACCTTTCCTGGCAGACCTGCGCTTTAAAGAATTGGCCAGTCATATTATATAAACGAAATTTTACCGAGAATGAGAGGGCTGAACTAGCGAGAGGCACTCGGCTGACGGAGTCTGGGCTGCCAA
>NW_004797342.1:948696-950330 GCF_000002075.1 Aplysia californica
TTTTCGCCCGACAGACGGCATGGAATTAATTACGGTCTGGTCCGGGACGTATGGTTTTGGTATGGGCAGGTTGCAGTTTTTTTTATTACCTGTCGTTACTGTTCTGCCGGGTTTCATTCTTTTGCATCGGAAAACGCCAGTGTGGGTCTACCTCTTGAACTTTCCAACCATAAGATCAGAGGTGTGGCTGAAAGACAGCAATAGGAAGGAGCAAGGAGAAGCAGTAGGAAGACTGCAGAAAGAGCCAGGAGACCAGATGAGAGGGCAAAGGAGGTGGGGCAGAAAGTGGAGACGAAAGTAGACAACAGAACATAGTTGGACAGCAGGGAAGGATGCCAAAGGAGAACATTTCAGAGACTTAAATTGTCCGTTGCTATCCGGATTCGAACTCGGGACTTATTGAATGAGAGGCGAATGCCTAAACTCTAGGCCACGACAGCCCCCCTTGGATACCTTTAACTCTTTGGCGGTGCACATTCTGGTTGTACGACAAGACTTGAATATGCACCGTATTTGGGGCACTTTAGAAAAGAAACATAACGCCGTGATTCATTCAGATTTTTTTTTAATTCTGTTTTCTTACAACAGCAAATTAAAAAGAGAGGTGGTTCCTTAGATTATGTCCAGTTAAAATTTTTTCAACACCTAAATAAAAGGAAAAAAGAAAAGAGAAAATCGAACTAATATAACTCAAAATTAAAACAGCTCTTTTCTGAACGTGCTGTCCTTGACCTAGGTAAAAAAAAAATCTCCTTACAACATGTCAAGCTAGAACCCTATCAACAAAGAGAGTCAAGAAGATACCATGATATGATTTGTCGACTCTCCGAAGCCTTTGCTGACAGGTAGTCTACCAAATTTACCTGTTTGTTTGCTCTTGGTAATCTGTTTTTCCAGGGACATAACTCTTTTCATTTTCTGTTGCAGGCATTTCTCCAACGCTTTGTTCCCTTCCCTTTGTTCACAACGTACTCGGAATTTCATATGTTTATGAACATAATGCATTCGTTGACAACAAACTGGCAGTTCAGATCAAGAGCCCAAGTCGTCCTTTGTCTTCGACAGTTTTCTTTCTTTCTTTTCACATGTTTTAAAGATCCGTTTTGAAGTAGATCTAATATTATCGGTTTATTTATTCACTTGAGTATTCTGTACGGTACAGTAAAAAGTATTTCAGTTTTCTTTTTTTCGAGAGCGGGTGCAAAAAAGAAAGTTAGGGGGAGGGGGGGAAGGGGTAGAGAAAAGTAAGTTTTGTTTTGTAAGAGATAAATGTCGACCTCGTTTCAAATTTATTTTTTTTCTTTTGGGAAGGGAAGGCACTTTCAAGGCACGTTGTCCTGTGTTAGGGAAACGAGGTCAGGGGAAGGAAATAAGAGTGATTACGTCTTTGGCGAGTCTATATTGGCCACCACATTTTATCCAAAGCCTATCCAAAGTTAAGGCATGACTTTAAAGAAGATTGTAAGGCTTTGCAAATTAATAGTTTAGCTATGTGGGAATGGGTAATTTGGAGACACTTGGAAATATTGGTTCCTTAGCTGTAGAAGGGGTGGGGATGACTACAGAACTGCGAGAGAGAGAGAGAGAGAGAGAGAGAGAGAGACAGACAGACAGACTGACTGACAGTGAAAAAC
>NW_004797342.1:951128-956544 GCF_000002075.1 Aplysia californica
TGTGTGTGTGTGTGTGTGTGTGTATGTGTGTGTGTCCCTTATCACATCTTCTCCCTCTCCCCTCCCATATCCCCCCTCTTCCCTGGCACAACCCATCCCTCTCCCTTACCACCTCCCTCCCTTTCCCTACCACATCCATTCCCTCTCCTTTACCTCACGGCACTTCTCTCCCTCTCCCTTATCACACCCCTCTCCCTCTCCCTTATCACACCCCTCTCCCTCTCCCTTATCACACCCCTCTCCCTCTCCCTTATCACACCACTCTCCCTCTCCCTTACTACACCACTCTCCCTCTCCCTTACCACACCACTCTCCCTCTCCCTTACCACACCCCTCTCCCTCTCCCTTATCCCACCCCTCTCCCTCTCCCTTATCACACCACTCTCCCTCTCCCTTACCACACCACTCTCCCTCTCCCTTATCACACCCCTCTCCCTCTCCCTTACCACACCACTCTCCCTCTCCCTTACCACACCACTCTCCCTCTCCCTTACCACACCACTCTCCCTCTCCCTTATCCCACCCCTCTCCCTCTCCCTTATCACACTACTCTCCCTCTCCTTTACCACACCACTCTCCCTCTCCCTTATCCCACCCCTTTCCCTCTCCCTTATCCCACCCCTCTCCCTCTCCCTTATCACACCCCTCTCCCTCTCCCTTACCACACCACTCTCCCTCTCCCTTACCACACCACTCTCCCTCTCCCTTACCACACCACTCTCCCTCTCCCTTATCCCACCCCTCTCCCTCTCCCTTATCACACTACTCTCCCTCTCCTTTACCACACCACTCTCCCTCTCCCTTATCCCACCCCTTTCCCTCTCCCTTATCCCACCCCTCTCCCTCTCCCTTATCACACCCCTCTCCCTCTCCCTTACCACACCCCTCTCCCTCTCCCTTACTACACCCTTCTCCCTCTCCCTTACTACACCACTCTCCCTTTCCTGTACCACATTCCCTCCCTCTACCTGAATTTACCACAGACCTCTAATCAGCGCCCCTTCATTTCACTACCTCCTCCCCTTCCCCCCTCTCTTGCTTGTCTTCTCACTTCTTCAAGCTCACCTCTTTTATTTTCATTCATGCTTATCGTCACGGCTGGATAACCGTGGGTCTTTACAGGTATTACGAAAACGCTCTTGGCTTACTCTGTGACCTTGCGAAACCCCCAACGTCAGTAGTGAGTGAGAATACTCCCCCCATACTCTTTCATCAGACAGCAGGCTGGCGTACTCTGAAAAACAACCCCTCTGACATTCGCTCATTTCGGAAAAGCCGTCAAGCTTCTGTTATTAACAGGTAACATCATCACGTGACCTAGTAACCTATTTGTAACACGCAACATAGCACACGCCAGTTTACATAACAGTTTACATTGCATTCCACGGCTGGCATCCACAGCATACCGTCTTGTATAACAGTCTGACTTCTTGGATTGTGTCGATGGGGCGTAAAAACAGCAACATTTTAAAAGAAAATAGGCTTTCGGGTTAAACATGTTCTATTCCCATGATGAGAAGATAGTCTAACCAGTATTCCCGTCTTCCTGGTGTAACTTTGTTGTATCTAACACCCCAGGGCTGACCCTGACAGAGAGGCAAGAGCAGCTCGCCCCATCTAATTATGGTTTGTTGTGTCATGAACAGGGTGTCAGCTCAGCGTTTTAAAGCATGACGGAATGTTTCTGCACCGTCAGAGAGAAAAGTAAAATAACGAAACAGCATTTTTAAATAAACGTGAACGCTGAATGATATAAATTTAAAGTCAGCTACTGAGCCTGCTAATTAGCGCTAAAAGATCCGTTTTCGGTCACTCCTTTCTCTTCAGCACCAATACAATGCCAGTAGTCCTAAAAACACATCGCGAAAGCATACTTCTGACTTGTTGAAATAACATGTCAAAATACATCCATATTATACGCACTGCAATTGCAGTATCCCGACTCTGCCATGCCATTCATTTCAACTGCCTTTTCAAAATGATTTCTCACATTTTGCGCCTGTTGATGTCACTTGCTCGGTCAAGAAGCCAGAGTCATAGCGAGAAAACCTCTGCAATCATTGATCATGTGTTGAATACTTTCAGCAAACATCATAGACATCAGTTGGTCCCATAGAAATATACAATGTAGACTATTAGAAGTGCAGGCCGTGGAAAAATATAGCGGCGTCGGCAAATTCTAAACAAATTAACATCGTCTGCTCCCATGTCCACGAAGCTTTACCAAGACAATAATCAAGTTCGCAGAAAAAAAATATTCTTCTAATAAGAAAACAATCTGGTGACTGAACAAAAACTGAGAAACTTTTAACTAAGTGTAAGCTTCAGCCATGAATTGTTTTCCTTTTTCATCTTTATCTCTTGGAAACAGTCCCGTCGAAAAAAAAACCCATACTACTTTTAGTTATCTACAACGTAGATCAATGTAAATGCAAAAATTCCTGACTTTGTAGCAGTTTGAAATACACAATAGTTAACAGTCGAGAGAGATATATATATAATTTTTACTTTTCTACTGATGTGAATCTTTTGAGCTCGACACATTTTACATCCATTTAAAAAACACATTCCTGGTTGGATTTTACTGGAAAACGTTGATCAAAGGCACAAAATGTAAATTTATCGATTCCAAGGATACTCCAGCTTTGGAGTCCGCAAACTCTGACAGCCATTTTCTCTCTGATTTTACCTCAAACATCAGGCGACCCATGCCTCCTTCAGTCGCGAATATCGGGACTTCTTCTGTTCAACATAGATGGATAATTCTTTCAAGACGAGCAAAACAAGTGAACTGGCTTTACGATGGTACCAATAACTCCATAATAGGCTCCAAATTTAACGGGCGCCTGATACCAACGTGTCCTGGCACACACATACTACACAAACAACACACACACACACACATATATATATATATAGAGAGAGAGAGAGAGAGAGAGAGAGAGAGAGAGAGAGAGAGAGAGAGAGAGAGAGAGAGAGAGAGAGAGAGAGAGAAAATATTGCTCTTTATATAAAAAGAAGTCCTGCCGATGCCGTTGTAAAGACCTTGCGAGCATCGGAGGGATATATGACAGCTTTAGTTTTCCTCCTGCTGACATCAGTATCAGTGAACGTTATGATAAGGTGGTGCAAATGCAAAATCCTATTTCTTAATCATTGTATTCCACAGCGACAATCATGAACAATTGCATATATCATAATAAATCAAAAGAATATTTTAGTCTCACATGAACTGCATTCAATGTGTCATTTAAATGTGTAATTGATCGTTTCATTAGGTATGCATTAGTACTTTTGAAAGTGTGCACGACCCTTTGCCATTAACATAATTCCTTTCGATGGGGAAGTGGGTATTTCTAAGTGTTGTCCCCCATAATTGACTGAAAGTTCAAACAGGAAACAATTGGAAACATAGTAAGGGCACGAAACTATAGATTGTAATGTTATCTCCATGCCAGTGAAGTTGGGGGGGGGGGGCGAATCAGTGACGGGAGAGTTTCTCAACGTGTTGGCTGGACTATAGACAATTTTCATTGTCGAAACATTCAAGGAAGTGTAATTTGAGTTGCCGGATAGTTTTCCACAGTTGCCGTGAACTTGTATTCAAACTTGCAAATCCTGAAAGCTGATACTGTGTGACCCCCAAATACCCGGACTGCGTTAAACAAAAATTTCCATTTGGGAAGTAGAAAGTAAATTTGCTTCGATTTTCTTGGTGTTTTTGGTTGTTCCGCAATTATTCAAAATGAAGCGCAAAAAATGGGAAGTGTGTAATAAAAAAAAAACACGGACCCCTCTCAGCTTCCACAACATTTCGTCCTCGGAGCAGGGTGGACACCTCCCGCTGACGTTCCGTTCGTTTCCACCTAACTGACAGTTATTGAGGATAGACCGGGGGCGATGGGAGTCTCGCATTATAATGTCTGTCTGCCTATGCGTTCCTAATTCTGGAGCAACCAGATTGAATGATGCTTTACCCACAGAGTTATGGGCATACAATATACGTGAAAAATGCAGGCAAACAACTGCTCCAACTTATAGTTTTGAGAAAGAAAGCTTCCTTGTGTAGAAATTTGATAAACCTTTCACCTCCTACACGTTTTCAAAAGCAGTTTATGAAGGAAGACAATTCATTGCATGAATAAGAAATTCTGAGTATTTTTCTTTGTTACATTATTTTTCGATACAAAAGTGTCTGAATTTCACTTATCAGTCTACAGCTTTCATTTTTCGGTATAACTCAAAATAAAAAATGCCAAGCACCAGTATTGTCCTTCAATTTCAAATTGCTGTCTGAAATTGAATACACGATTATTCTTGTGTTTTCATAACGTTGGTCACAGCTGTCCACCTGATCTTAGAAAGCCCTTAAAATTAGAAATATAGTTATCTCCAAGCATCAGTTGGACTGGCGACAAACTGCTGGTAATGGCTTAGCATATTATTAAGGCGAACAGATTTAAAAACGTAGAACTGAAGAATACTTTTTCAAGGATTAACATACTATCGACTAAAATAAAACCTCACCGTTTGACTAGGGAAAGGCATAAATTGCACACGGGAAGGAAGAACCAATTTTGGTACAGCATTACATTCTACAAAGTTATTTACTGGATATTTTGAGCAAGTACACGGGCGCTTTTTCGGTAGTCCCCACCCCCTATATTTTGTACTAATTTTTTGCCTTTCGGGAATATAATCGGGTCACAACTTAACTAATACCGGTCTAGGTCCAGTATTCAACTCACGAAGCTCCTTTAGTACTATACATAATCGAAAATTACTTGAACTAAACGCTTATTTGTAACAGTAATAGGCTAGCTTCCAGTGTCCTCGCCGCCATTGTTAATGTTGTTTCCCTTGACCTTTACGAAGTGCTGTTGCCAGGTTTTCTAGACAATTATTGTTTGTCTTGCTGTTACCAGGGTTTTTTAAAACATTGTTAACTATATTATGGACTCGTTTTTGGATTGGTGTGTGTGTGGGTACGGGTGTGTTTGTGGAAGGGGGGGGGGGGGTCAAAATACATGCTTACCTTCAGATCTTGTGTTTATTCTATGTTTTCCATCACGTCCAGATCTTAATCCAAAACTGAAATTTGATATCCAGCTGAAGATTGAAAAATGAAAAGCAAAAATGATCAAAAGGCTAGATCAGAGCTGAAGCGCTTAACTGAAACGAACATAATACTAAAAAGTAACAGTCTTACCTGAAGATCGATGATTGTAAATAAAGAAAAGTTGTTCCCTCATCCGAACCGGGCATTGGGGATTGCCTTGGTAGAGAGACAACTTCCTGGGCCTTCGGCAATTAATAATAATAATAATCCAGAGCAATTCTATAACGCCCACTCCCGTGTAAACACAGCAATAGGCGATTTATACACACACACTCACACACACACACACACACACAC
>NW_004797342.1:959176-968506 GCF_000002075.1 Aplysia californica
GTGGCGCTTAAACCTGGTACACGTCCCTGATGCATGATATCAGGTTCTCGAAAGGGTCCGAGCCGAATCGCATCCTCCACATGAATTCAACCATGTACGAATCTATCATCAGGGAACGATGCGTGCCACACTCTTTCTTGATGTGTAGCTTTGCCCTGCACCACATCGACTCCACGTGATTTGTAGTCGCACCTTTTGCAGGATCCACAAACTTAATAGAATGGTTCACTGTAAGGTGCTCGTATCCAAGACTGGTGATTGTGTTGCACGCAGCCCACATGTCCGATATAACTGTTGTCCCAGGTAGAACGTATGTCTGTAGGATGGGCAAAAGGGTAGCCGCATGCGCTGTGGGACTGCAACCAAAAAGCCTTCTTTCGTCTCCACGTCAATGCCACCGAACACCCACTGAGTTTGCAGAACTCGTCCCATGTTGGCCTTTCGACGATTAAAGTCTGATTCGTCGATCTCCATGATGTGTGACCTGGACCTCCGATTTGTAGAGGATTCTGCAAAAAGTACTCTGCAAAAATGTCCCGAATGAAGTTCTTCCAGTTCACTTTTGCCTCCGAAGCTAAACCACATTCTCTGCTAAGATTCTTGCAGGAGTCATTTTCATAAATAAGCATAGTTTCAAAGAATATCAATTACAACTTTTAATTCCAGCGTTGTCCCCTCACCGAAGAAACTTCCCTCTCTTATCGAACACTCCTTCTTGCACGTCTTGACTGGACACCTCCACCTCTTACCGTCCTTCCTCTTGGTGTCATTCATTTCCCTCGAGGCGGTACCACACTGTGGACAGTCCTTGTTGGCGGCAAGGAGTCCATGGCCACGAAGCCACTGGATACAGTCATCAGTGGTGCTTGTAGCTGCAGTAAGGGTACGCAAATTAATCCCAGAGACTGTAGGAAAAAAATTGGTCCAGCAACTGCCATGGCGGAGATCAACGTGGAGATGAAAGAATCACTCACTTTCACAAATCCTCACATTACGAAATAAATCACTTTCACTAGATCTATATAAATCGAATTCCTCACTTTACGAAATAACTCACTTTCAAAAAATTAGATCTAGATCTAAATCCTCACATAATGAAATAGCACACTTTCACAAGATAGATCTAAATCCTCACATAATGAAATAACATACTTTCACAAGATAGATCTAAATCCTCACATAATGAAATAACTCACTTTCACAAGAAAGCTCTAAATATTCACATAATGAAATAACTCACTTTCACATAGATCGAAATCCTCACACAATTTGAAAAATACACCACAAATGAAAACTGAAGCAAGCAACAGCACTGAAAGGCTCACTAAATTTAAATGCATTCATTTAAATTGATATTTAATTTTCCAAAATAGCATCGCACAATGCTATTTCTATCCCTAAGCTTCATTGGGCGAAAACAGTGAGTTATATATTGTTACTATTAATAACAAAGGATAGAAACACAATGATTTGCTTACCAACCAATCATATCAATTGTCATTGTTGCACCAAAGATTCTCTATTACCAAGATAGCCTAGAACTTCCTCCAAAGACCGTGTATACACGGTCTTTGCTTCCTCTTTGGGCTTTTGTCCGCGCCGTGGCGGGCCGCGCTAAATTTAGGGAACGAGAACTGCTAAGATTGTTTAAAGATAACACAAATTAACACACACAAAAAAGGACTAAAGGGAAAGGGGTTAGGGGTGGGGGGGGGGGGCGATGGAGGATGAGAGAGAAGAAAAGGAAAATGAAACCAACAAACGAAAACAAGGAAAATTATCAAGATGTTCACCAATCGAACTCATGTAGTTTGCTGTCCCGTCGCAACGATAGTTATAGAGTCGTTGTTAGTCTAGCACGTTGTCACTTGTCGACATCATATCAAAATTTACAACTTAAGAAGTGAACGTATTGTGGCGACTCACAGTCTTGATTTACAATGTCCTTAAGACTTGATGTTTCGATCTTTTATAACATAACAATGCCAAACTGCCTTTGTCTCTTCTTAGTGATTCAAACAACAAGTTTGTTTCCCCATCATCTTGGTCCTTGAAATACGACCACTGGTGCGGTGCAAAGAGAGTCACATTAGATCTACCTCTCTCGAGAATTTTTTCGATATAAGCCTTGTCAGATTGTTACATCTCATACATGAAAGTTTGATTCTGACTACAATGATCTGACCAAACTAACATCATAATTATTATGGATCCCTGTAGTCTTGGGTGGGGTGGACAAGAGGTCAAAAATTAATAAACGGAGGGGGCTGGGGGAGGGGGGATAAAAGGGGAGGGGGGTGGCACATTCAACCTTCATGAAAGTTTAGTGATTTTAATTTTAGTCAGTTACTGTGACAACTTTTCCCATTTAGGAACGAACCAGTTTCTTAAAAAAAAAAAATATATATATATATACCAATGTACCAAATTTTTTTTAATGCACAGAAAATTGAGGTAGCCAACCTGGTACCGGTACTAATACTGAGGGTAATTTGCCATTTACAAAAAAAAGTTTCATTCAGATTTCTAGATTCTAGATTCTAGATATTACATGTATTGTTTCACATGGTCGTCGGTCGTGGCAAGCTGGAAACAGGGGGTATGGAACCGTAAAAGTATAAATGGGCTGACTTATCAATGTCAAGTTCATACAGTACCGGAACAACATAGGGGGAACTGCTGCTTTCAGTCTGATTCCCCGTTTGGACTTCTCTGTTGATATCCACCCCTTGGCGCCCTTATTCGAACCTGCCGTGCCGGACCGTGCCTATGGATTCAAACATTGAAGTTGCCACTACCGATATCGCACTTTTCATCACGGTGCTGTTCTGCTGCTCAGTGGCGTCGCGTGGGTTGCAGACAAGGTGGTGCATAATTGGAAAGTGAACAAATGGGCAATAGGTTACTAGCTACTATTAAAATTGTAATGAACGGTTGGCGAGCGCTCTTGTGTGGTCTGTCCTTTCTATTGCTTTCTGTGAGTCTCTGTGTGTGTGTTTGTGTGTGTGTGTGTGTGTGTGAGAGAGAGAGAGAGAGAGAGAGAGAGAGAGAGAGAGAGAGAGAGAGAGAGAGAGAGAGAGAGAACAGTTTCGATACAGATTCTTCATTGAGTTACCGACAGACTCTAGTGTAATAGTTGATAGGCTAGCGGAAACTTTTTGCTTTCACCAAAATGGTGCTGTGAAGAGGAGTTTCATGCACCTTTCTTCTTGTGCGGGAAGAACGATGCCTTGATTCCACTACATGTATTATTATTGTTATTGTTATTGTTATTATTATTATTATTATTATTATTATTATTATCATTATCATTAGTAGTAGTAGTAGTAGTAGTAGTAGTAGTAGTAGTAGTAGTAGTAGTAGTAATAATAATAAGATTATTACTTCCATTGTTTTGGTCTCTTCTGGATCAGACTGGGTCGTTGGTTCCTGGACTGTTTTACAGATGACACATGCCCACCCAGAATGAACACCCAAAAGCTGGAGCTGATGTTCAGAAGCCCAAGAATCACATCTAGGATTGGCGCTACCCAATTACCTCTTTGTTGACGCTTCCAGAGGTCGGTCGTCGGAGTAAGGGAACTTTACATTAGGGATAAAATGATCTGGCCAAAGATTCAAACCGAATGTGTTTTTCACTCCGTTTGGTTGCGGGGGTGGGGATGATAGGGGGGGAGGGGGAGTGGGGGCGATGTTAGGGCTTCTTGTGTTTTCTATGAGTTGTTTTTCTTCTTTAGTTCTTCCTGGCTGTTTGGTTGGTTGGTTTGTTACGTTTTGATTTTTGTTTGGCTTTGTTTGTTTCGATTTTTTTGCGTTTTGTTTATTGTATTCTTTTATTTTTTATTGGATAGAGTGTGTGTGTGTGTGTGTGTGTGTGTGTGTGTGTGTGTGTGTGTGTGTGTGTGTGTGTGTGTGTGTGTGTGTGTGTGAGTGTGTGTGGAGGGGGGTGCAGTTTAGGCTATTTCCACGTGTGTGTGTGGGGGGGGGGTGCTGATTAGGCTATTTTCACAGCAAACCAAAGGAAGTGGGTTTGATTCTTTGTTGTCCCAAAAACGAAAAATAATTACTAAATTGACGTAACAGACGCATGTTTCCATAAATTGTGATTCCATATTTCTTACAAAGAAAACAAACGCTTTACAACTTTATTAAGGCTTCAATTTAAGTAACGCCAAGAGTAGTGTTTGGCTTTTATTTTCTTGTTATCGGTTTAATGCTTTGATGATGACTTCCTATCATTACCTTGATATGTCAGTCAAAACGCCTCGTATAAAGATTGGTTCTAACTTCACTGTAATAGACCATATCCGCCAACAAACCTTTTTGTTCTATGTATGATATAAAGTAGACACAATTAGGCACGTATTTTCTTAAGAATCCCAGCTATGCGGCTTCAGTGAACGCCAGCCTATCTCGAGTAGAATAAACCCCCTTTGCGTAAGAGCCAAAGAGTCTACGCATTATCTAATCACGTGACACTCTCTTGCATAAGGTGTAGCTTACTTAACGGGGAAATATGTCTGAGGAATGTACTGTCGGGACCTAGTTACGCTCTAACTAGTTCGCTTTCTTCTGTGTTTTTCAAAAGCTTTATCGCAGAGTTTATGGGATTTGTATTTCCCTTCTATTCTTTTTTTTTTCTAAAATCAACATTAACAGGACAAGAACAGGAAGAATGGCAGTTGAGAAATGAAAATTCATCGTTGCAAGGAGCGAGAGTACAACAGAGTCAAACTAGATCTAATCAAATTCCGCCAATCAAATTCAAATAAATTTTGATAACATTAGATCTATGTGCTACATGATCTTTTTTGCGTGAGTGGACAATACTCATGTAAACATGGCTCTGTTTGTCCTCACAAAAGAGAACAGTATTGACGAAATATGAATCGCTTAACATTATGTTGTTAGGAATAGCCGACTCAAGCTTCCATAATACATAATTCGGCTTTCAGACATGGACATTACATTGTGGTCTACTATCCCTTCATTGTCCCATGACCGATGATTATTAAATCAATCACAGCTATCATTAAAGCTGGAAATAGAATAGGTATCACCGTGAAACAAGTCTTACATCGTCGTCATCATCCAGTGCCAGATCTGCGACAGACATCGGCGATCATGGTCCTCCATTCATTGCTTTGCTCGGATGCTCTCAAAAAAGCTACGTTTCCCTGATCTTTCCCATTTTGTTTATGTTCCCCAAGTAAATTGTTCTGGGCCTACCCCTGCCTCGTTTGCCTTCAAATTTGCCAGTTAAACCTAGATGTTCAAGACCCTTATGTCTATTCAGGTGTCCCCAAAACTTCATTTCTCGTTTCCTGATTGTTTTTAACATTGAGCCTCCCACGTGGGCTTCATCAAGCACTACCTCATTTGATTTCTTTTCCTCCCACGATACTCTTAGCAGTCTCCTAAGAAACCACATTTTTGTGGATTTTATTTTATTTTTACTGTCTTTAGTGATTTTCCAGCATTCACAGCCATATAGAAGGGTCAACCATACATAGCATTTCAGAACTTTCATTTTGGTGGTCATTGAGATGTTTCTATTTTTCAGGGTTGGGCTCATTTTATTGAAACTAGCCTTAGCCATTGTGATTCTCCGTTTTATGTGAGTGGAACAATCATGGAAAAGTCCTACATACTGTTAAAAAAAGAAACACACATTATTTGTTACGGGCATTGATCACACACTTTTACAATGTATTACATCAGCGATTTTCTGTTTTTATGTGGCCGGGCACTTGGTGTGAATTCTTCCTCGATGACGTGTTCGATAGTTTTCCTCTGGTAACCATCGTAGTTACATTTTTAAAAGTTCAAATCAGGCAATATTTTTTCGAGTTTCAACCAAAGAGATCTCTCTGGCTTCAGCTCATAACTTTCTAATGTCTACCGAAATCCCGTGAAAGTTTGCATGTCAATGAACATTGCACCAGTGAGAGCAATAAAAGACAAGTAAATGAAGTCGTTAAATTCATTCTTTTTGAATAGCAGCACCATGCCACGATTTTCACTGCAGCAAAGAGAGCAAGCAATAGGTCGGCTTTCGGCAGGGAAAGCACAGGAAATTGTTGCATCTATCTATCTATCTATCTATCTATCTATCTATCTATCTACTTATCCATCTATATATCTACTTATCCATATATTTATTCATCCATCCATCCATCCATCCATCCGTCCATTCATCCGCCAATACAATCATCCGTTCATCACTCCGTTCGTCTGTCTTCCCCTATCTGTTTGTATGTCTGCCTGACTGGCTGACTGGCTCTGTGTATGTGAGTGTGTGTGTGTGTGTGTGTGTGTGTGTGTGTGTGTGTGTGTGTATCTCTTTTCCTTTATCTGTTTCTCTCTCTCTCTCTTTCTCTCTCTCTCTCTCTCTCTCTCTCTCTCTCTCTCTCTCTCTCTCTCTCTTTCTCTCTCGCTATCTCTACCCGTCTGTCTCCCTCTAGGTCTTTTCTTTCACCAGTGTGTTTTCAAACCGGTTTCCATTGTGGATTTGTTGGTACGTTTTTTGTAATCAAATCCAGTCTGTGTTATGAAAGAAACTCAGAATAAAAAATTTATTTTTTTTGCCCCCTGTCGCCTTTTTAACCTACTCCCGTTGCTGCAGAGAGTGCAGAGACGTCAGTCCATGTTGAAGGTCCCTGCAACACTAATAGTAATAGTTAACCCCTTGACCTTCTTAAAGCTGCTTTAACTGCATGTGATGTTGTGAAATGAAGCTTTCACACGGCTCACAATATTAGGCTCTGGGACCTGAATTAGTGCAGCAATACAGACATGGGCCACACTGAGAGTTTATTTTCGTGAGAAGAGCAATAATTTATGACGATCTGTTCCCCTTTCTGGTTTTTGCTGAAGCTGTTACGAACGCTAGTATTTCAATTCCTGAATTGTATGATACTTGTGAAAGAAGCTAATCTAAAAATTAGACATCGATTGTGGTTGTCATAGATGGATGTGACATTAGAAGATTTTCGGCTACTTCTCATCAGAATAATATACTTATCCAATCTTAAAATGTAACTATACAGTTGCTGTGCTAGTCTGAGCATTGATCCCAGTGTCTCTGTTACGCTGTGAATGCAATACCATTTGTAATAATGAAAGAATAAATCAGGTCACGTGCGATAAATAACTTGGCTGTACAATAACACCAGATACGAAAAGTGACACAGAAATAAAAAGAGGATTCCAGTATCTAAACAAACTTTCAACAAGATGAAACATGTCCTCTCAAAAAGAAATATAACAATGAACACAAAGACAAGAATCATGGAAGTATACAAATGAAGTATACTTTTGAATGAAAACGGGAGCTGGACAATAAAATAGGACACAGATGGAAGACTAGAAAAGAGAATACTGGAAATCTCATGGACAGAGAGAAAAACAAATTAAGATCTGTTGTGAGAACCATCACAAAGAAACAGTTGAGATACTTTGGCTATACAAGTAGGTCAAAATAGACTAGAAAAACTGCTACTGTGAGGATAGATAGAAAAAAAGAAGAGTAGAGGAAGAGAGAGAGCAACAAAAGCCTACGCAGATGGCATGGACAACTTTGCAAAAATAACACATTGAAAAAAACAACAACCCAAACTTATCAGGAAGACAGACGACAGGAAAATGTGGGGTACCATGATCGTTAATGTCTGCTCCCGCCTTGACACCTGAAAAAAAGGAGATGCCTAGTTACATCCAAACAAAAACCCATCAGTAAACCATTGTTTGTGCCACTGGTATTAAACAAATCGTCTGTCAGACTGCAGACGGATGGCAGGAAACACCCCACCTATTTGCTTTGTCAGTTCAACAAAACATAAACGAAAACTAAAGTAATGACGCTACAATTTCTATAGATCAATAATGTGGCGTCAGGGGCCAAGTGGTTAGGCACTCGGACACGCAGCCTTAAAGTCGTGGGTTCGAATCCCTTCAGGGGCCCGACGTTGTGTCCTTGGGAAAGGCCATATCCACGAATTTTCCTCATTTTACCTAGGTGGAAAAGGGTACCCAGCTATAGACAGCGAAAGATTGTGTCTGTCTGTTAGTGTTTGGGCGCTTAATTAATCAGCTGCTTGAATTGTATTATGCTTCCCGGGAAGCCGATGACGCTTCTGAGTGTTCTAGGGTCAGCAAGGGCAATAATATAGTGTAAAGCTCTTGGAGCTTGCTGTCGAGAGGGGGTATGCGCTATACAAAAGCAATTTATTATTTATTATTGTTTAGGAGCATTTGGTTTCGTGTAGAGCACGAACCTCTTGGGCATGGGCTGCGTTAAATTTTGGATTAAATTATCTGTCATTTCATCACAAATGTCACAGAGATTTGCAAACAAAGTGTCTGAAATGGGAACGAAGTCGCGTTTCTTCAGCTGTTGTTTCATAGGGCTCCACATTATGTCTGTATGATTCATATCAGGGGTATTTACTGGTGACCGTTCCATCGTTGGTATGATTTGGTATTCCAAGAATTGTCTGGTGGCGTTGACCCTCTAAGAAGGTGCTTTGGCATGTATAAAGATGTATACTCGAATGACAATACAGTGGAATAAGCGTAAGACGTGACGCTCCAGCATTTGCGTGATGTATCCTCTAAACGAAGGCTTCCGTTAATTCTCACAAATTGGGTTTTGTTCGTCCCAGCCAAACCACCCCTAACCATGGCAGTCTCGTGACCTCTATTACTCACTGACAAATGATTATGCCCAAAATCTGACTAACACAGTCCATGCGCAAAAAGGGTTTGAGATCCACACCAAACCAGTGGCTCCTAAACTTTTAAGAGAATGTACCTAATTCTGTTCCTAGCTTAGAATTAAGTGTATGTGTGCATGTGTTTGTACGTGCGTATGAATGGATGGGTGTTCGTTTGTATTTGAATATAGGTGTATGTGTGTATCTGTGTGTATGTGTGTGTACGTGTGTCAGAGTGTGTGTAAGAGTGCATGTGGAATTTATCTATAACTGCTGATGTGCGCCTCAAAAACTGATGTATCACATTATTTTAGGATGCTTAAGAAGTCTTTGCATAGGAAGATGAGAAACGTCAGAAATGACAGAGCCTACTTGGCACCGTCCCTTGGAGGGAAGGCAGTGCATGTCAAGTTTTCTTAAAAGCTAATTAAAATGATAATAATGTAGATCGTGTTTATAGTGCCTGCCCCCCGTGCTCACAGCTTTAGGCGCTTTACATAAATCCAAGGACACATTTGCTCATAGGGATGAAGATATGACACACCCACTCACGTGCACTTATCAACACACACATGCACAACACACACACACACATGCACACACACACACACACACA
>NW_004797342.1:969543-977043 GCF_000002075.1 Aplysia californica
CGCACCTTTTGCAAACAGAGTTATCCTACTTGAGTTTAAAAAATCAAAGTGAAACTAGCAAGTTTTTTAATGAATTTCGGAAGAACGCTTTTTTTTTAATGGTTACGCTGACAAAAAAACCTCTTCCGGAGGAAAGGGTGATTGTTTTCTTCGTTTAATTTGACTTTAGAATGAAAGATGAGGGGGTCATTAAAAGTTTAATAAACCTAAAACTCCGCACTGAACGAACCCGAACTGCTGATGAACAGCAGTCGATCTGCGCACGCAAGGAGGTGCTATTCCTATTCTTCTTCTTGAAAAACGAAAGAGAGCTTCAAAGAGCGAACTTCCTGCGGACACTTTTTTGGCTGAGTGGCCCATCTTGTTATTTACTATCTTTGCTACATCTAACTAGAATCGCATGTTCTCTTACAATCTCTGTCGCTACTTTTATTTTAAATGGATAGATTTTTAAAATCTATATTTAATTTTATTGACCTTGTTCGGTTAGTCTTTGCAAAATGGGATTTTCCTGAGTGCTGCACAGTACTATTGCAGTTACGCGTGTATTTAAATACATATTTAAATAATTTTTGCGCATGCTTTATCTATAACAATTCTACATTTTTGTAGTATAAGCTTGTTGACCACTTTGTCCTTACTTCTCCGAAGCTCACAAATGGATTTTATAGCCTTTTGGAAAAAAGATAGCCCAGGGGCATGGCCTCATCGCATAGGAGGATTCTGGTAAATTTCGGCAAAAATGCCTTTTTTGAACGACTATCAACACAAAACCGACTACATTTTGATGATAACAACCCTCGTGTCTACCTTTGTATATATGAATCAAAACCAAATTCTAATAGTACAGATCGGAGGATATTCAATTGTTTGTTTAAATGAAATAATATTCATTATAATGAAAATCATGATAATTATTTTGCAAAATTTTTAGTTGTTTTATTTTGTTATTTTTTCCTAAAATTATAACTGAAATGCAAAGTTTCAAGTTGTTATGCCAAGTAGTAATGACGGTAGCCCTCACGTTGATACCCCCCCCCCCCTCCCACCCAACCTTTTTAAGTACTGAAAAGGGCCACTCTCCAGGTGAATCTACTCCCATGGAGATCATGACGTATGTGTATAAGAATTGATTTGATTGTGGCGGCTTTCAAGTGGAGTAACAACATGTCAAATTTTGAGTAGTACCCAGTGTAATATTTGTAACTGTGTACATTTGAATATAATTGAGGTCCAGTAACCCTGCCATTCGGTGATCATGTGCTATTATAATGGAAAATGCTTTGTTAATGAGGCAGGTCACAGCACTCACAAGGAATTTTTATATCATTTTAAAAGATTATGTGTGGAAATATGATAAAGGGTTGGTTCTGTGTAACCTTCAACATCTGTCAACATCTGACTCATGAGAAACTCGGGCACCTTTGAGGTGGGTGACAGATACAAGCTGACACTGTTTCTTGAAAAGGGGGGGGGGGGCTACACCAGAAGGTTATCTCGCTTATTAGTGGGTCAAATATTACCAAATTTCACACATATAACCAACATAGTAACAAATTTGAGAAAAATATTTTTGTTTCGCATGACAACCGTGACCACGTTGGGTTATATTGAAACGTCGTACGTAATGAATACCGTACTTGTTTTTCATGGAAATAGATTGGGGGGGTTTTACACACATGTTAACAAATATTAGAACTACAAATCTGTCTCTTGAATTTTTCCTGAACGAATTAGAAGATTTTTTAATGACTTTTTTCGTAAGGTAGTATTCAAGTTCGCAAAAATCCGTGAAAATTCACACTCCAGAAACCACTAAGAAAAATCTATTCCATATATCAACAATTCAACAGACGTTTTTTTTATTATTACGACATCTTCTCTTCATTCTGTGAAATTTTCATGAAGATTGGATGAAAAATGGAGGAGTTATTCAAAAAAGTGTATTTTTCAGCTTACAGGTTAATTAAGTTTGAATGATGAATAAACGTAGACTCTTAACAGGCTCAGGTTGCGCTGGAAGCATTTTAAAACAAATTCCCCTTTTAAGTTGATCTAGCTTTATTCCTTTTTTGTGTGTGTCAGCTCCTTACGAATATAAGCAGGACGCTGCCTCTGCCTTATTGCTCCTCTGTTTGGATACGTCGACAAGGTCATCTGATTTTTTTTGATTTTTTTTTGGGGGGGGGGGGATTTTTGGTGTGTTTTTTTTTTGTTGGTTTTTTTTTGCTGTCCTCATCTTAAACTCGGTATGTTTTTGTTCCAAAGGTTCCAAGGTGAGGGCGTAAGTATATAGTATAACGTTTTGTGTGTTTGTATACATCTTATGTTTGGAACTGGGATATTTTTTTCAAAACCTCAGATTAATGGTGATTTCAAACACCTCTCTCCTATTGTGAAGAATCGAAATGAAAAACAAGGTGCCTCGTCTAGCTGTATTTGATTACACCAGACGATGACGTCAAAGTCGCTCTGTCCCTGTCCAGCTATACAAATAAAACTACGATGGATTTTTATCACATTCTTTTCACTAAATTAAGAAGATACACCTTTTATAGAACACACCCATAATCACCTGGTGCCTTGCCAACTGGCTGGGGCGATCAAGAACCTCCACTTCTCTCTGGTTTGCGTTGTAACCCAGCCATGTTGCCAACCGATCCAGTATCTTTTCCCCTTGTCAGCCTCTGTCTCTTTTTCCGTCAACACTTGCCTGTTGTTACAATCTCCAATGCTTCTTTCCGCATTGTGTGTCCAATGAATTTGGCCTGTCGCTTTCGTATATTCGTCAAAAGCTGTCGTTTGCAATTTACTTCAACCAAGGCTTCTTCGTTTGATTTTTTTTAGCTGCCCATGGGATACGCTGCATGCGTCTTACGAACCACAACTATGTCGCCTCATCTGAAGATATAGAGCACTATACTGGAGGTAAAAAGGATATTTCAAAGTAAGCCTAATTTTGTGAGAATTTAGGGGATCCAATCCTTTCCTATACTAGACTCCCGGTGATAGGTCTCGAACGAATGGAAACTAGGCAATAGACAAAAGAAAAAGTGAAAAGAGTACCGTACACGTTCGCACTTATAGTAGCATTTTGCTCCTTTTGTTTGTTTGTTTTTTTGCGAATGTGTTAAATTCGCGATTTTAGACACCGACCGTCATGTATATAGTTACAATTTGTTTGGGTTCCAATGCAGTTGCACTCTTTTTGTCAAGTTTCGTGAATTACCAGAATTCCCGAATTCCTTTAAAATTCACAACAAAAAAAGCTTGACTTCGAGTAGCAGGCGGGAAAATGCGATATCCGGTACATCCTGAAAAGGAGATTGTGGTGCCTGTGTAGCTGCCGAGATGTGTCATTTGTCAATAAGATAGAAGACTGCTTTTGTCCCTTAGCTCTCTCCGAGTAGTGAAATATTCTTTGAAACTTGAATTTTGAGGGGGGGGGGGGGGGGCAACGTATCGGCTCAACAAGTGTGTTTCTATTTTTCAATCACAGAAAAATGAAACTTAACAAAGTATTTTTTTCAAAACCTCTTCAAAATGTCAAGTATTATCTTAAACAGTCCAGAAACGAAGGCAGCATGAAGAAAGATTTTAAGATACTACAGCAGACGTCGTCCTTTCTGTTTTTGGCAATTATGAAGGAAAAAAATGAACATAGACACATCTAAAGATCAAGCTAAAAGGTTTTTCTGTAGCTGAAAAACTCCCATTCAAAAGCGTCTCGATTTATAAAACCTAAAATTAAGTCTGATATTATGAAACGTCAGGAATAACACCGCTCTGCAAATAAAAGACGCTAGGAAATATGACCCTCAGAGTACGTTACGAAATGTGACCCACAGTGACACCCCACCCCCCACCCCCCAACCACCACCACCACCACCACCACCTTTACCTCCTTTTTACTATCCTCACCTCTGCACTCTAATAATACGAATTATCGGTGTTGAACAGCTTTGGATACAGTCAAATCTTAAAAGACTTTTGTTGTCCAGATTTAAAGCTCACGAGGCGACGCACGTTTGTTTTGAAATTCATTTTGCCAAGTCTAGTGAAACAAGTTAAATTTCATTTTCTTTTTTACTCTCACTATATTTTTTTCTTACATAAGTCGTTTCAATGGCCTGTCGACGTCTTCTTTTAAAAAGTTTTCTCTTCTCTATATGTTATGTATAAAAGCATTCTTGTTTCCCGTTCACCACGACACGATTCGTGTATTTACCGCCTGGGTGGTTAAAAGCGAATACCAGACATGCTTGGTAAACTGTACGTATTAGATCTAAGTGCGTATGCGCCTGTGTGCGTGCGTGCGTCCATTGATATACGTGTATATATAACACTTTTTTGTGGTAAGAGTTTTACGGCTCTTGCTACACAATTAGGTCCATGTCTGTGCCGAAGATAAGACGTGTTACAAGAGAATGGCAAACACAGAAAAGGAGAAGAGATAATGACTGTGGATGTTTGATTGGTCAGAAGGAGCAAACCGCCCCAGAGCACCCGCCAACCATATATACATACATACATACATACATACATACATACATACATACATACATACATACATACTCTGATATTTCATTTTGGACAAGCACGGCAAAGATGCTTTGAACGGCGTCTGTGGCGTTTCGCTGTCATAGCACGGAGAAGATCCGAGTTCGATTTCCGAAAGGGGAAATTCAACCGAATAGCTCGCTCTTTCTGTTTAAATGATCTGTCTCAGCCCTAGATGGTCCTAACAGACAGTGTCGGAAGCTTGCCCGGCTAAACGATCTAAATTGTTTCGATTGGGGCGTAAAATATTACAACAACAACAACAAACAGCAATACAAAAGAAAGCAAAAAGATGACCGTTGTAGTGACTCTAGTCACACCGCCTTCAACATCAACCTGGCTTAACTTAAAATCTCAAATATTATATTTGCCTATTTTCATAAGCATAGTAGTTTGAAGTTCAGTATGTTTTTTATGCGTCGTAATTAATTGTGCTGTAATAGTACGAGTGTCTAATAATCGCTACTTCACAATCACAAAGTTCTTTCTGCTTAGCACCTAGTTTTGAGAAATTTGATTTCAAAAGTTTTTAGTAACGCAATATTTATGTCAAACATTTTCGAATGCATTTTTTTTTTTTTTTTTTAAAATCTTGAAAACGACTCCGCATAATAAGATTTTGATAAAGCAGACAAAGCATTTGCTTTCCTACCTCAAGGTCTTATATTATAATTTAAAGCCGTCAAACATGTCAGACAGAACTTTGAAATTCTGAAGTCGCTTAATGTTAATCCACAAAGCGGTTGTATGGGTGTTCAAAATACTTGAGTTTTGTGTTGAGATGAAGGCATTGTTAAGGGTCTAGCACTGTATTGTACGGGAGTAGGCGCTATAGAAAATGGTATTGCTATGTATCGTAGTAATTATTATCAATGTCATTAATATATTTACATATTATGAAAAGGCTGGAAGAGTCCGATTTACTTGATGTACAGCTTTATTGTTCTTGTTGTTAATTAGAAAGAGGGTCGTGAAATCATACACTTTTGGGGGAAATAAAGCTATCAAAACGTTAAAAATGTGTTACTGATATTGAACTTTTTTATGCTGCATTTTGTGAAGACAAAATAAAGACTTAGAATTAGAAGGACAGGGTTACGTGATTGCGATTTTTAGTAGTTTATGTGTTTATCTATCTACTGCATCCTGATATTGGGGATGTAGTCACTGGCAAATCACTGGCATCTATGGGGTAGCTGTTAGAGGAGAACTGAGCTTGTTTCCTGTGCGGGGAGAATTTTTATCAAGTAGATCTATATATAATATTCAGTTTTTCTGCTGGGAGATTTGTATCCCTCTTAGCCTGACTTCGCCCTGGCAAACAGGATCGGAACACGCCTCCTTCAATAAGGTGTGTCAATGGGCGCGTAAAACCACGTACATTACAATATATATATATATATATATATATATATATATATATATCTATATATATATATATATATATATACAAACAAACAAACAAATAAACAAATAGATAAACTAATAGATAAGTAAATAAGTAAATATATATATATATATATATATATATATATATATATATATATATATGAATAAAAGAAGGAATAAACAAAATTAAATGGATAAAAGAATGAATTAATAAATGAATTTTTTTTAAATAGATAAATAATGATTACGGACAATTAAGTGACAACTAAAATCCATCGCTGAACACACTTGGCGACCCTTCAACCAACGCTCACTTGTTGACAACCGAGCTCCTCTCAGCAGGTCAGGTCATCTTGATTTGGATTCCAGGCTTTTTCTTTCTTTCTTTTCACTCTAATCAGACCAGTCTGTTTTCTTGTTTTTTATAATGGGAGAGGTGTGTGTGGGGGGGGGGGGTAAGATTATTCAGTGGAAACATTTTAAAAGCCTCACAAAAACGTGCGCAGCTAATTAAAAGATCACCGACCTAACTGGCGTGCCATCTGGTAGTATAGTATCTTTTTTTATGGAGTTCGCCTTTTTCTGACGTACGACTGTCCAAGTTTCGTTATCCCTGTGGCATTTAGTGTGTCGCTTTGGGATTGCTATTAAGTATTTCATTTGCTTCTATAATACCCATTATTGCTGCCCGTCAGGGCTCAGTTTACAATTGATAAAATTAGCATTACACCTCTCTCATTTGGGAGGGGGGCGGGAGGGGGGATATTAATTGAGAACGGGAAAGAATGGGGTTGCAGGCCTACCCTTGATCATGTGACGTTTCTGGTGCATTTAAGTGTCCGAAAAATTTTATTCAAGTTTATTTAATTTTTTAAATTTTTTTTGTTGTTTTTTTTTTTGGGGGGGGGTAATTCAAATAGAAGGTTAACTAATCCCTTAGTTTTAGTTTGAAAATATGTTCTTGTTTATTTGTTGATGTGAGCAAAATACGCCACTGCTCGGGCAATGTTAGGAATAATTACATTTGAACGAAAAACACTTAATAAAAAGAAACATATGTCCCTGGTGCCTCCAGAGGCCCTGTGCTCACTCGGCCTAATGTTGATAGAGTTTATTGTTTAGCCAGTATATCTAATATACTTGGAAAGAGAAAAATATGTCCTATTGTCGTTTTATTTTAACCTACTCTATCGTCAGTTTATTTATCTTTCCATTTTAAAAAAAAATAAGTTTGATATTTAATCAAAGCAGCGCAAACAATTTCGCCCATTGAACACAAACATTAAAAGCTAGTTTTTATTACGTTGCTTCTTGGCCTTGACCCTCATGTTTTGATAGCAATACGGTGTTTTTTTTAATGGGAGGTCACCATAGTACTAACAATGACGGCCTGCCTGACAGGACACATTAAAGCAGTGGGTCGCAAGATGTGTGTCTTCCACATATTATTAAGCTATTAAGCTTTTAAGTATGTTTCAATAACCGACGGCGCGATATTTTATCCCCTTATTGTTCCCGTTTTTTGTCTTCTTGTTTGTTTGTTTAGTATAG
>NW_004797342.1:987043-990272 GCF_000002075.1 Aplysia californica
CCAAAACGCCATTCAACTTAGGGTAATATAGTTCGAATAAAAATCACTTTGCCTAGTGTTGCAAGAATTTATTAACTTGGTCACCTACGAGGGAGGGGTTTATAACAGTAACCCAAAGTGTCGCGTACGTAGAGTGGCGTCCCCTCGATATGAGTATTGGATCAAGTGGGTGGGGGGGGCTTTCTCTTGACGTTTGCCCCCATTGTGTACGTTCTGCCAAAGTAAGGACTTGTCGCATTCGAATGGCGATAAAAGTAAATCCCCCCCCCCCTCCACCAAGTTCGTACCTCTGAACCCAGTGCAATGTCCAGGGTCGTTGTTGGGGTTAAGAATGGTGTAGAAGTTTGTCTTGCAGGAACAGGGGGGAAAGTGTGCTGCGATAGACGTGATTTATTTTTGTAAGTGTTTTATAGCGCTCGCATCTGCATGAGGTCAAGTGAGCGCGCGGGATACATTAAACTTTTTCAGTTGGTAAGAAATTTTGAAATATGCCTTTGTGGCGGCCGAAGCCTACTCTTATAGTTAGAGGACCACAAAGGGATCTTAAACGTGTGCCGAGATCCCCCCCCCCCTTGTCCGAGAAGGCTAGGTGTAGATCTTCCCTACCAGAAGATCAGAGATGTGACCGAAAGACAGCGGTAAGAAGGAGCCAAGGAGTAGCAGTAGAAAGGCTGCAGAAAGAGTCAGGAGCCCAGAGGAGGGGGCAAAGGGGGTGAGGGGTGGGGGGGGGCAGAAAATGGAGACGAAAGCAAACGACAGAACATTGTTAGAGAACAGGAAAGGATGTTAAAGGAAAAAAATTAAGAGAAGAAAATTTTTCGGTCGCTATCCGGATTCGAACCCGGGACCTATTGAATGAGAGGCGAACATATTAACCTTTAGGCAACGAGAACCACTATCGACGTGATGCGCGAAGACTTTAGGTATGAACTTGGGTTTTTTTTAGGGGGAGGGGGGGTTTCACTATTTTTATTTCAAAAAAGGTTTTTAAAAAATGATTAGTCGCGTGTAACCTGTTGGGAAAATTCAGCACCATGGTTGGGCTGAGGGCGCGGAATGTCTATCAATATCCCGTCTTGTGGGTGAGCTGTGAAATGAGTAGACGGCAGATGATTATTTTCACATGTGTTCCCTCACCTTCTGACCTCTGTATTTTGGTTTAGTGTTTTCATATCGTTATCTCGGGTACTAGCAGAAAATAAAGAAGGGGGAAAAAGCCAAGTCCTCACAAATCACAAAGCTCATGTCTTTCTTTTGTGTATGTCACGCTGGCAAAAGAATGAGATTATGTAATAAATTGTGTCTGTTGCTTTGTCGGTTCCCTTTGTTTGTCCAGGGTACATCTCGTATGATAGCTTTTTCAAAATGTAACCAAATTATACTGCATTTTGGGTAAATGTTATATCAAAGGGTTCATACTCGCCGTGGCAGTGGGAAACAGGACACAGCATGGGACTGATGCTACGCCTACGGTGTAGACGCGTATCATAAACGAACAGACAGAATTTTGCCTCCACTCAACAAAAAATTGGGTTTTTCTGCTTTCACGGACACGCAACCTAACTGGGCTCTAATGGAACTGTGATTGGCCTTATAAGCAGACGGCGGACAAACTTCCCCCCCCCCCCCCCCAAAGTAGAACTATTTCTGCAGGTAACAGGCCTGCACTATTAACGTACAATGAGCTAGAACAACAATCGAAACAGGCACATGGAATGTGAGCGGACTTACTTACCAGGAATCAGAAATGGGGAAAATAATAGAGAAAAAGAAATTCGTTATGTGCTTGTCTTCTCTGGGAAGATGGTGCACGGATGCTGTATTTGCACTACAATGGCTTTGCGAAAAAACAATCGAGCACAACAAGGAAGCCTTCCAAGATTAGGAGAACAAAACAATATATACAAAATGGTTTGGGGTAACATGTGGAATACGGCAGGGATGTGTTTTGTCTTCGATTTTGTTCAAAATCTACGAGGACAAAAAAAAAGCAAGACGAAGCAAGCAGCAAACCGAAGCCCAGACCTTCTAAACAAACTTCACTTTGCGGATGACCAATGTCTTTTGCCCATCCAAAACCAACAAAGTCTCCTAAGTCACACTGTCGAACTTGATAACAGCTGTGAAAATTTACATGAGAATAAGCGCATCAAAACAGATGTCAATAAAGTCAAAGGAAATTAGTTTCCCCTAAACAGTCATGTAAGTTACAAACAACTGAAACACTTAAAGGAGTTTAGAAATCTTGGCAGCTTTTTTTAAAAACAGAAAACGGTTCCATAGATAGAGAAATAGAATTACGAAGTCAAAAAGCCGATACCGTCACCTATAAGCTCGCACCCCTTCCATCTCATCCGAACTTCTCTCTATACAATAGACAAATAAAGACAGCTGTCACTTCAATGGTTATACCAGTATCATACTACTAATGTCAGACTAAGACATAAGTGAAATCGATGAAAGCAAAGTTACTGCTTGGGAGATAAAAGATGTCTCCGTCAAGAAGAGATACGCAAAAAACGAAATGACATCTAGTAGTCAGCAAGTCGAGAAAGCCTGTAAAAAAAAGTACTCAGGCTACAAAAGAAGACGTAGGCTACGCAAAAGATGGATTGAATGAGTCAAGTGAGCCCTGAGAAACAACATGCCAATATTATATTAGTGTAGAGTTGGCCTATTAACAGCAACAAAGGATGAAAAAGTCCAGATGGATGTGAATTCCATTAGTTTTTCTCGCTTGCAGTACAAAAGTGCATTGTCGTTATGGAAAAAGCTACATTTAATCGTTGACTTAATATACATTAGTGTATTCCGTCAACAGATGTCTTATTATTCGTATGTATTGCTTTCCATTGCAATAAACTCAACATCTTGGTTTCAGCAATATGCAATATGAAGAAATGTGAGGAAGAAAGACGAAACCAGCCTCAAATATTTTTCATAGTTTTTACAAATCAATTTGATGAGTATTCAGTGATGATTTGATAATCAGTGAACTGATTTGTGTGTGTGGAAGGGGGGGGGGCGCCTATTTGAGTAAAGCTTTATTAAAATGATGTGTACAAACTCTACAGTTGTCAAGCTTCGTGGTGTCAGATCGTAAGCACTTGCATAACTACGCGGTCTGTTCTTTTCCTCGCGTCTCTCTCTCTCTCTCTCTCTCTCTCTCTCTCTCTCTCTCTCTCTCTCTCTCTCTCTCTCTCTCTCTCTCTCTCTCTCTCTCACTCTT
>NW_004797342.1:991425-999474 GCF_000002075.1 Aplysia californica
TTCACTCTCTCTCTCTCTCTCTCTCTCTCTCTCTCTCTCTCTCTCTCTCTCTCTCTCTCTCTATCTCTCTCTCTCTCTCTCTCTCTCTGAAATGTGACGAATGAGTGCCCACACATATGTATTATAAAATCCTCTCCTTCTGGGGGAGGGGGGTGGTGGTAAGTGTTCTACGTCGCTCGCAACTGCATAAAGTCATATGAAAGCACGGGCATAGATCTAGTTTGATAGGAAATAATTCAGATTTTTGCCCGGGTAGCGCCGAAGCCTACTCTTATCGATTTAAAGACCACCAAGGGGTCTCGTACGCAACTTGCAAACGAAATGTGTGTGTGTTTGTGTGTGTGTTTGTGTGTGTGTGTATGTGTATGTGTGTGTGTGTGTGTGTGTGTGTGTGTGTGTGTGTGTGTGTGTGTGTGTGGTTGTGGTTGTGTGCATGCACGCATATATTTGTATGTGTGTGTAAATGTATGTATGTGCAAACGTGCACTACCGCCGGAACAATTTAGACCACTTAAAAAAGGTATTATGACTGCTTCGACTCTGTCAAATCAAGGCCAACGTGAGAGAGATGGGACATCCCAGGAGAGAAACGCAGATACTCGTTTAAAAACTTTCCCACTTGAGAATCGAACTGACGTATTCTATGAGCAAGGACGGAGAGACTTTGGGGTACATCACGGATGTCGGTATGAATCATTCATGATTCTTAGAAAACAAGCCTAATTTGAAGTGCCACGTAATACCCTAAAGGGGTTTACTCGTTTAATTAAGCACCCTCGATCAGTATTTTGAAACGCCACCAGGCACCACCCAAAATTAGTTGTAGCCTACTCAAGAATTTTATTTTTTTTATAAACGCGACTGTTTTAATCTTCAAAAAGATGGTAATAATAAAACCCGTCTGTCTTGGCCTCTGGGAGGAATGATTTTTCCGATTTTCGGTAGGTTCTTTGTTGGGGGGAGGGGGGGGTTGTTTGCTTTTGTTTTGTTTTTTGGTTTTGTTGTTGGTTTTTTTGTTATATCCCGTTCTGTTTTGTTGTGTTATACATTACATACAAAAACTATCATTTTTGTTTTAATTATTCTCCTCCTGTTTTCTCGACCTTTTTCTTTTTTCCTTTCTCTTACTCAACATACAGACAAGGGTTCCTTCGCATTGTACATTGTTTCCGAGATTTCTTTTTTGTTGGGTTTTTTTTGGGTTTTTTTTTTTACTTTTTTGATTATCGGTACAGAAAGATGCAACAGTATCTATACAGTTAAGGGGAAGCATAATAACGTAGAGACAGTGATGTCTAAAGTATGATAGATCGACAAACCAGAAAAACAATGAGATGCATAACGTAGAGACAGTGATGTCTAAAGTATGATAGATCGACAAACGAGAAAAACAATGAGATGCATAACGTAGAGACAGTGATGTCTAAAGTACCGGAAACAGCATGATAGAAGAAAAACAATGGAAGCATTTAATGAAATAGACATAGTATTGTCTAAAGTAGGCTACTGAACAATAAGGAACATAGGTACAGTGCTGTCTAAAGCACTGGAAACAACATGATAGGTAGACAAAAATAGAGAAACCCACCAATGTGATCGTACATCTACCAATGGCAATAGAATCTACAAAATAACTTTTTATGGTAATGTTGTCTCACCCTTTGACATAGGTATGCACTCTTGTCTTACAATATTGTACTCCGTGAACATTTTGAAAGGTGACGGATGAGTGCCCACACACATGTACTATAAAATCTAGATCTAGAATCTATAGCTTTTATTTAGGATATTACATCCGAGGTGAAATAGGAAAGCGCATAATATTCAAAATCTCTCTCTCTCTCTCTCTCTCTCTCTCTCTCTCTCTCTCTCTCTCTCTCTCTCTCTCTCTCTCTCTCTCTCTCTCTCTCTCTCTCGCTCGCTCGCTCTCTCTCTCTCTCTCTCTCTCTCTCTCTCTCAGTGTGTGTGTGTGTGTCTCAGAGGTAGTGACACCCCACCTGTCTCTCAACTCAGCCACCCAGGTGTACCAGCTGCTATAATTCCTACTAGATACCACCACACGCTCTCGTTGCGGTCAAACTAACTTGTCCGAGCGTTAAATCATGGTAATAAACGCATGCTCTTCTCTGTAGCTTATAAAAACAGTTGCTGAGCCTGTGAAATGAACAAAGTAACAAAAAAAGTAGCCGGTCAATTAGTTATTGTGGATTTTTTTTTTTTTGAGTGCTAACTTTACGTACCTTGAACAATCATCTCCCTTTTCACGGCCTTTATATAATATTAATTTTATTTTTAGTTCTTTTTAGTAATTGTTCTATTTTTGTCTTTAATATAAGTATTTGTTACTACACTAAGCTAGCACCAACTTTGGTTAATCCATAGTGAAGCCTCAGTTGTGGCAGGAGCGGTGTTGGGATTAAGGAGGGATGTTTTGTTGCATTAGGAGTACATGCTTGTAGTACAATGTTTTAGCTGTTGTTGCTGCTGTTGTCACTATTTCACCACAGATTACACAAAATACCATTTGTTTAGGTGGAGGCCAATGCTTTTTTAGATCTAAGAATTCCTAGGGTAGGGCTCGTGGTTTTCTGAATTGGTTCCGAATTGAGATGTGGGGAAATCTCTAAAAAAAAATATGAGGACAAAACCCCATATTTGTTGGCCTGTTATATTGTAAGAGGGTGGGGGGAGCATTTTTTGGAAGCTGCATCGTTTCGAGAGAACAAGACGTTGTTATTACAACATGTGTACTTAATATGTATATTATATTTCAAACATTCGCCTTTGCCGCTGTGGACCACTGTTGGTTTCTTGAACTGGTGTCTGTGGTGTCGCGGTGAGGTGCAAGCCGAAGTCCACAGTTAGATTCCTGTGTTGGCAGAAATGTCATAGAGTATCTTTCGTCTTTCTCCTGGAATATTGTACTTATTGTATTCCTCTCTGTCCGCATTGTCCCTGCTCGACAGATAGACCCAAAACCGCATGCATAATTTAAAATAATTGTTATTAATAATAGTGTTATTTCAGATACATAATCAGTATTCTGACAATAGCCTTATAATAGTCTGGTAATACATGTTTTAAAGGTCATAGGAGTACATAATTTTACAAGATATTTAAAATGAAGCGAGTTAAATGGATGATGGTAGAAATGACATCTTTCTTTGTTGTAAATCAGATTAAGCCTTGGCTTTTTTCTTCATATTGATCTTGGAAATTGTGGGAGCAAGGGATGTTTGTTGGGCAATAAAATGGAATTGGTTTTTCTAGGGCGAGCGATAATGTTTAAGTCATCAAAATAAATTAATGTAGATATGTTGAAATTGTGCATACTTTCTGTTTTAATCTAATCAATTTTATTTCACCTTGATGTCTTCTGTTTCCATCTCATGCTGTCATACAAAAACGTATCATAACTTTTATGGTTGAAGGAAAGAGAGACAACAATGATTTTAAAACACATGGGTTTCCTCGGAAAGAGTTATTTTTGTTCACATCTTAATGCATGCGATTTCCTTTTTTTTTGGGGGGGGGGGGTGTCCGTTGTTGTTATTTTGTTTATTGTTGTGTGTTTTGTTTTGTTTTTGCTTTGTTTTGTTTATGGTAACACCCAAATACATGTACTTTTAATCTGACACTTGCTCACCGTTTTCATTTTTAATTTGTAGTGGCTACAGAGTCCATTTCTTCTTTCGTAAGTCGACAACAAGTTCTCTTGGGTCTTTTCCCATTTTAAATCGGTTTATGACCGCTTCACATTAAGCTAATATAGAATTTCGATAAGCAACTTTTGCCGTGAGTGTTGTGGAACTGTACACTCAGACAAGGTGGCCCGGGCTGTCTGCAGCATCCCTTGTTCCTTATAGAGTGAGACAGCGTGGTGGAATCAGGCTCTCGTCAAAATAATGAAATCAAAGATTTTGTCATTTTTCTACCCGTTTGGCAATTTTAATCAAATTTTTGTTTTAAGCTAAACAGCTTTTATGTTAATTTAAAAACACCTTTCTGTGTGGATTATCCCGAAAAACGTTGATTAAAGGTACAAAAAGTGTAAATTTTCAGTTTTCAAGGACTCCCAGGTATTGAAAGATACCAAGCTTTGGCGGTAATTTTCTCCCTTATTTTTCCTCTGAAATCAGGTTACCCTACTTGCTTCAATCACAAATATTTCGACTTTTATTACAGATAAATGAGTACTTTTTACAACGAAAGATAGACAAATGAACAGGCTTTAAGATGACACCAATAACTCCACATGCCCAAAAATTGATGAGTGCTTGATTCCACTACGCTGCTTCACTGAATCAGTTCTCAGTTGGCCCTTGACCCTTGACCCTTTTTCAGTGGAAGGAGAGAAAAAGTGGGTTAGTCGGGCAGGGTATGAAATTAAGTTCACACACTCTCTATTCTGATTATCGTTGTTCTTTTCTCTTTTTTTACTCTTTAGATAGACAGACAGACAGACAGACAGACAGACAGACAGACAGACAGACAGACAGACAGACAGACAGACAGACAAGATAGATAGATAGATAGATAGATAGATAGATAGATAGATAGATAGATAGATAGATAGATAGATAGATAGATAGATTTTACATTATCAGTACCGGTGTTTTGACAGAATATCAAGTGCCCTGTGGTCGTAATTGTGCCTTTAGCTTAAACCTTAAAAGAAAAAAAAACCAGTCGCCTTCAAATCCTGTCCAACTTGTAGATCTACCTGTCGCTAAAAGTCAGTAAACCCGAAAATCCCATTAAATTGTGCGTGCGATGGCCTTGAGATAGTTGCAGAAAAAGAAAAGCAAAGTGGTTTAGATAGATTTTCCGAAGGAACATCGAACATCCATCATCAGCTTCACTAAAAGAATTTGTTTTCAAGTTCTTAGACAGAGTATCTTCTGTTTTAGTTTTGAATTTTTGCTGTTCTGTTGTTCGTTTTCTTCTTCTTCTTCTTCTTCTTCTTCTTCTTCTTCTTCTCCTTCTTCTTCTTCTTCTTCTTCTTTTTTTTTCTTTTTTCTTTTTTTTTTTTTGAGATAAGCGGAGTTTGTTACTTTAGGAGGATGTTTCAAGGAAGAAGATTCTGCACCTCAGCTCCTCAGCAGGGCACAGCCATACAAAAAAATAAAAGGAGAAAGTGACAGCTGGGAATACAATCTGCGCATGAAATTCGGTTAACTGGGATCCTTTCTCTAATCAGATTTCCCCTGTTGCTTCGTTAGCTCAGCGTTATGTGGAACACAAAATCCATTTCAAAATACAGATCTAATTCTTGGAATCTTTTTTTTTATTGTGGGCCGGGGACTCATAGGAGAAATAGGCTTTAAAAATATTTCTATCGAACAAGCATTCAGTTAAGTGGTGAAGCATAAGTTCCCTAATACAGATAATAATATTATGCTATTATGCTATATTAACCTATTGGTGGGTCAGAACTTATTCGAAATGGCGATCAGAGGTGTTTAAACCAGTTAATTACAAACGGGTGCACCCAAACAACGTTTGTCTAGAAATGAGTCCTTGTCCAGCTGCAGGTAAGACAACACGTGTGGGAACGTCTTGAACCAATGAACATGAAATTGTTGGGTGGAGGGGTAGCCTCGCAAGTGTGTGTGTGTGTGTGTGTGTGTGTGTGTGTGTGTGTGTGTGTGTGTGTGTGTGTGTGTGTGTGTGTGTGTGTGTTTATAGGTTAATATAATTACATGTATGTCCATCAGTGAGTTTGGTCATGTTTGTTTGTGGGTGGGTTTGCATGGGGGTCTAGCATAACCATCTGATTGTGCTTCTGTGTGATTTTGCGAATGTTTGTTCGTGCTTGTTGTAAGTGTGATCTTGACTGTGTTTAAGTTTTTGTTTGTGAGCCTGGGTGAGTTTTTATGAATGTTTGTTTGTGAATATGTTTGTGTCCTTGTGCGTGTGTTTACGTGTGTGTGTGTGTGTGTGTGTGTGTGTGTGTGTGTGTGTGTGTGTGTGTGTTTGTTTGTTTGTGTGTGTGTGTGTGTGTGTGTGTGTGTGTTATGTATGCGTGTGTGTTTGGTTTACTGGAGATTAGAATTTTGCTGCAGAGAGCCCACCCCGGCTCCTCCCAATTTCCTCATATTCTTTTTAAGAATAAATGCGTCTGAAATTAGGTTAGTCAGTTCTCGGTTGGTTCTTGACCTTTTTCAATGAAAGGTGAGACATAGTGGGTTAGTGGGACATACAATAAAGTACATGTACACTGTATTTTGATCATAGAATTTTATCACAGCTCAAGGCTGAGAGAATCTGAAGTTCATCCAACGCTCTGAGCTGATGTATCTAATCTGTCTGTACGTCTGTTTGTTTGTCTGTTTCGGGATTATTTCCTCACATGAAAGTAAGAAAACAAAAAGCGCCTACTATTATTATTATTATTTATACAGTGTACAACTCATATCCCGTATCTCTTGTTGAAATCATTGCACGACATCAGGAGTCACGTTTTGCTGCTTACCCTTCACACACACATTAGCACACACACACACACACACACACACACACACACACACACACACACACACACACACACACACACACACACACACACACACACACACACACACACGCACACACACTCACACACATATATATATATATATAAAATATATTTATATACACATATATGCATATATATAATATACCGGTTGTGTGAAGTAACCGTTGCCTCAACCTACAATAGAAGATGGCGGAAGAGAAATTTGAGGCGCATTAATTAATGGTGTTTTAAGTAGATAAAAAAGTGAACAAAATCACTTAGGGCGGAAGAGGAATTTGATTAATGTTTGTCTTACTAAACGAAACAAAAGTAAACAAAATCATCTAGAATGCATTTAACAAAGATGTTCTTCCTGGATACATCTATGTAATATATTTATGTTGGCCTGCTTTTCACCTGGGAAAGGGGAGAGGTGAGTGTTTTGGCGATGTCTGTCTCTGCTACTTCACGTACATTCAATGTACTTGTTAGTGTAAGCGCCAATATTATTCTTAAAAGCCGTTATACTAATAATAATTATGGCAAAAATAAGCCATAAATTTTAGCTGTCGGTTGCTTGGGGGAAGCGGCCAGGGATATATAAGAGGATGGGGATCACAGAGGTGGACTTGTCAGGAAACACAGGCTGACAAAGGAAGTCAAGCAACGTCGTCACTGGCATAGGCCTATTATTTATTGCGAATCCACTTCAGGGTTTGTATATTTTTTAGATCGGTTTTTCTTTCTTCTTTTTTTTCTTCTTTTTTTTTTCTTTGGATTGTCTTTTGACTCCTGGCTCATGAAAGATGCAATTCTGAGGGAGACCTATCCTGGAAAGATAACATTTGAAATTATTTGGTCAGAATGCATATTATATCATTTTCATGGTGGAATAAATTCTCCTGCATCGATCAATATTAAAATTATGAATCTTTCTTTTTATTCATTTCCGGTTCTCCACACTTTTATCTCGATCCAGTTTATATTGGAGACCTCGACTTGAGAAAAATCTTGTTGAAAATGATTGTTGTTGAATCCAGACCCCGATGTTCCATATATAAATATATGCGTGTTTATATATACATGTATATATGTGTATATAGATAGATAGATAGATAGATAGATAGATAGATAGATAGATAGATAGATAGATAGATCTATATGCGTGGGAGATTTCATATGACTGGCGTCTGTGGTATAAAGGTCAAACTCTTTACCAAAGTGCAAAAACAAGCAGAAGACTCAAGTTTGATTCCCGATAGGTGGAATACTGTACATATCAAGTATCTCCATATCGATGTCTGTGGTGGAGCGTTTGTGCGCCTTGCAGTCGTACGCAGCATACCCGAGTTCAATTTCCGTGTGGGGAGAATTTTTATCTGGTATCCCGTCTGGGATATTGTATTCCTCTCAATCAAGCACGAGGCAGTCCGACTCTTAACTGGTCTAAATAGTGTCGATATGGGTGAAAAACACCTACATTGAAAAAGTGCACTCGTCTTTTCGCTCAGATACTGTGCTCCACTGATATAGAGTTACTCACACACGCACAC
>NW_004797342.1:1000401-1002901 GCF_000002075.1 Aplysia californica
GTGTGTGTGTGTGTGCGTTTGAGTATAATAATATGTATGTTTGTAAGTTTGTATGCCCATGTAAGTGTCGAAATATTTCATAGATTGTGATTGTAAGCGAAAAGGGGGGGTGGGGGGGGGATACACCCCAAAAGTCCCGATTCGGCTCTAAATTATGGATTTTGAGCTGTAGGCACTTTTAGCTTGTTCAGCCTCTCTTTCAACTATTTCATATCATTAGTACCCCCTAAAGCCGTATTTTTTCCCGTACCACCCATGTTGTTTTTCTTTATCGCCCGTTTTCTCAAAACGCAGTTTTCTATCTATTTTTTGGAATAATTCATCCAATCTTTATGAAATGTTCACAGAATGAAAAGAAGATGTTCTGACAATTATTAGTATGTTGAATGCTTGACATATAAAATAGATTTTTGTTGGTGGAGTCCGGAGTGTGGATTTTTATGGATTGGAGAAAAAAAAATTTCAAACTTGAATACTACCTCAGAAAAAAAAATAATAATTCGAAATTTTCGAATTTGTTTAAGTAATATTCAACAAACGTATTTATATATCTAATATTCCTTGACAAGCATGCAAAAAAACCCCAAAAAAAACAATCTATTTCCATGAAAAATAAGTGCGGTATTCATTACGTTAGACATGCCAATAAAGTGCAATATGGCGCCATGGCAATAGAAACGAAACTTTTTTCTCAAATTTGTTTGCAGATTTTAAGAGTGCTTACTATGCTTGTTATATGTTTGAAAAGTGGTAAAATTTGATCTACTTATAAACGGGATAGCCTTTAGTTGTAACACGCCCCACCCTTTAATGCGAGCTTGCACCATTTGCCATGTTATCAAGAGCAGCAGTTGAACCCTTGTCATTTTGCGGGGAAACTATCAGAGCCACGTATTTTCATGAAAAAAAAACTTTCAAAGCCGTGCATTATCAGAGCCGCGCACTTTTTGATGATACCGATACAATTAGATTGCCGATTCCATTTAACGGTTACAGCAAAGATAGTACAAAACAAGATGGGCCACTCAGCCAAAAAAGTGTCCGTAGGAAGTTCGCTCTTTGCTTCAGATGGCGCTGCAGTCTGTTTTGAAGCTCTCTTTCGTTTTTCCCGAAGAAGAATAGGAATAGCACCTCCTTGCGTGCGCAGATCGACTGCTGTTCATCAGCAGTTCGGGTACGTTCAGTGCGGAGTTTTAGGGTTTAAAAATTTTTTTAATGACCTCTCGCCTTTCATTCTGAAGTCAAATTAAACGAAGAAAACAATCACCTTTTCCTCCGGAAGAGGTTTTTTTGGTCAGCGTAACCATTAAAAATAGCGGTCTTCCGAAATTTATCCCAAAACTTGCTAGTTTCACTTTGATTTTTTTAAACCCAAGTAGGGTAACTCTGTTCGCAAAGGGTGCGCTTTTGCGAAGAGGGCGCCACCGAATTTTGAGGACACTTTTTTAATTGGCTCAAAGAGAGAAGTGGCCTCTCTTGTTATGTAGACTCTTTGGTTACAGTCCTCTTGTCAAAATTACTCTGTACAGCTCCCTTCCAAATCTCTATATAATTCATCTATAAAAGTGGACTTGGGAGGCTTTGTGCACAAACTCCTCCCTTATTACCTAACCCACACCTTTGAAACTTTGCAGGCATCCACTGCATCAATGTGGCTAGGACCTAACTTTAAAAAATCCACGCAAACTGCTTTCCCCGATTTTTCCAAAATGCTTTGTTTCGTCCACACAAAATCTTGAGAAAGTCCGTCTTCTAAGACACCATTGTAAAAAAGTGAGGTTTCCGTTCACTATCCGTGCGCACTGTTTCCACACCTTTGAAATTCCTGACTGTACAACCACGAAAGCGGAATAGAGAATCAATCTATACAGTCATCTATTATACATTTGGCAACTTGGAGACACATGTGTCATTTTTCTCTCAAGATTTATTGCTCCATACCAGTAGAGTGTAAATACAGTAAGCCTATGACTTTCAGTTGATGTTAATGCACCGATCATTCCTTTCATCGAAAGGGAATCCAGATAGTTTAATATTCGTCTTTCTGGAGACGCCAAGCGACTTTCAGACCATGTCTATGCTGAAACTAAAAACACAGACCAAACAGAAAGGCACTACCAAGAAAGAGGAAGGGAGAATGTGTGACAAGCAAATGTACGCAGATTTACAAGTCTCACAACTTCAATTTTTTATCCTCAATGAGCAAGAAAATTAAATGCTGCCCCAACACTTTAAAGATCGCGCCTGTCCTGTAGATTTGTTTTTATACCTGAAAAGCCTATTCATTCAATACAAAATTTAATTGATTATGGTTTACCAAGCCTTTAAATTGTTGGGTAGTATTGGTATTAGTAGTCGGCAATCTAATTGTATCGATATCATTTTTTAAAATGCGCGGCTCTGATAGTGCGCGGCTTTGATAGTTTGTTTGTTTGTTTTTTTTGTTTTTGTTTTTTTAAAGAGCGCAGCTCTGATGTTCTCCCATTTATTGGGGAGGGGG
>NW_004797342.1:1006729-1012830 GCF_000002075.1 Aplysia californica
GGGGGGCGATGTCGCTCTTCTTCAATGCGTTAATTATTGTTGGTATTTTTTCTCGTTTTCATATACTGTCATTCAAATTCATGTACCGTGACTAGTTTGTTTACTAGAGCCTCAAGAATTATCGCCTGGGCTTCTATTGTCATTCTCTTGCTATGCTGATGCTCCCACTCCCACCCTTTTCCTTACCTCCGTTTCAAAGATCAGGCTTGCCATGTGTCGCGTGGGGGGGGGGGGGGGTCTTTCATCTAATCGTCTGGGTCAATTAAGGTTAGGCAGCTAACCTAGATGTCATCCACGATGGTGGGGGGTAGGGTGCAAGAAAAGAGAGATGGTGAAAGTTCCCTGTTCTCAGAGCGAAGAGCTAAAGAGGGTCACAGTCTAAGCGTTATATAAATAAATGGCATTAATGCTACTACTACAACCCTTTCACTCTCACTCTCAGCAAGAGTTCGTTGTACCAGTACCAGTGCACCAGCGCAGGGTCACGTGCAATACACGTGTGGCAATGGCAAAGCTGTACAGAAGCACCGTACCGTGCGCGCTGAATTATTTCATGCATAACGTTATGCAAAGGTCACACTACCCAGTCTGGGCAGACTGCGAGGTACACACAACATGTACTTTTTACTACAACAAACCAGCGCTGCGTGTAAATCGGCCAATAGGCACGGACTTGCGAGAGGCATTAATTGATGTTGTTATTAAAATTTCTCAGCCTGAGCGTGAACTTGTTGTTGGACACTTGTAGGGTTCAGTTCACTGCCATGCGAGCTCTGGGGTGTTCTTAGTTCTTTTTTTTTTCGCGTTTTGATGGGGTAGCCAGCGTGGCTTTGTCGATTAATTAAAATAAAATAAAAGCTATTCAACAATGACTGAGACATTGAATCTTGACCACATCATCAAAATTATAGATCTAAAAAGAACCAAACTGCACTGAATAAGTCAACCAACGTGTAAACGTATTTTTTACTTGTCATTTTGGTCACGCTATTTATTACCTTTAGCAGCTGCACAAAAATAAAACTGGGAATTTTTGGGTTTGAAAGAATATATCTTAATCAGGGACAACGTGTCATTGTCACAATGCAAGGGGACCCTCAGAACATTACTTATCATAGTTTTTCGGCTTTATATGTTGGCTTTCTTTCATTTTAATCAGCAAAAAAATCAAGGCAAATAAAAAAAATGACTGGTTCGATAATAGAGTTAGAGAGACTAATCAGTGGGGGGGGGGGGGTTAAACAACACTCATGAATTCTATAAGAGTCTGCGCTGCAACTATGGTCCATCTCGTTTGAGTACATGTACTTCACCTCTTCTTGACCAAGACGGTTACAAGTCATGAAGGCCTACTGTAGAACCAGTAGGCGTTGTCATAACCTCATCACGGAAAGCGATGCTGAAAGTGGAAGGCTGGTCCGAATACTTTGAGAGTGTTCTGAAGCCACTGTCAAGTATCCATTCTGAGTCAATTAAATCCCTGCCGCAAATCCCGTTGAATACTTCAATTGATTACACCCCCCCCCTCCCCACCCCTCTTCGAGTACAGACATCAGCAGAGCCATGAATGTGGACTCTGTCTTTTCATGTGTCACCTTTCCTGAAAGTCAGTGAGACTTCCACACTTAAATAAGCACAAAAACATGATCTTTGCACCCAGGAATATCCAGCACAATGCAATGAACAGAGTAAAGCCTTATATAAATACATGACCTTTGTTGATATGACAAAGCCTATTAAACCGTTGGCCGAGAAGGCATATAAAAATTCCTCTCAAAGTACGGATGCCTGCCAAAGTTTATTACTTAGGTTCGGTAATTTCATGACTGCGTGAAAGCTATTCGCCACCCAAGAATTAATAGGTTCTATCTGCTCAGTACCTAGTTCTAAGAAATTTGACATTAAAATTTTGAGTTTCACAACATGTCAAGCGTTTTCGAACGCTATTATTTGAATATCTTGATGACGACTCCGAAAAATCTTACAATCAGGTATAGACAAGGTGGTGAAGTCTTCAGCTCCTGTAGGTAGCAGGAAAAGATATAAAACGTGCGTTACACATGTCATTGTGAACTACTATTTGCCGATAGTTGTGTATTACTTGCTCATGAAGAATCCAGCATGTAAACCTAAGTTGATCCCTTTTCAAGTACATGTGAGTACATTATCAAACTCACAATGTGCACAAGAAAAACAGAAGATTTTTTTTTAGCCTGCCCCTGGTGATACCAAGACCTTCCCTCCTGAAATCAAAAGACACGACACAACACTGAAAATGCTGATAGCTTCAAAAGTTTCGGCAGTACGCTGTCTACAAATTATGTACCCTCCGATGCAGAATTAACTTTACTCATGAAAAAAAGCTAGAACGTGCTTTGGAAGACGGACAAGGATTTGGGACTATAGTGGCATTAGCACAGAGACAAAGTCGAAAGTCAACAACGCTGTTGTCCTCCTAACCCTGCTGTACGTACTGAGACCTGAACAGTGTACAAAGCTGTGCCAAAATGCTCAATCATTTTAACCTGCAATGTCTGAGGAAAATGATTAACATCAAATGGCAGAACAAAGTACCAGACACTGAAGTTCACAAAAGGGTAAATGCTAAGCTCAAACGGACTCAACTTTTTGTGGGCTGGCCATTTCGTAAGAATATCTGATTTCAGAATCCCAAAGGAAGTATTCTTTTCTGAGCTGTCATTAGGTAAACGTAAAGTTGGCGCATATAAAATTGCTACAAAGACACCCAAGAAATGTATCTACAAAGTTTCAAGATTGATCCATTGACGTGGGAGAGCTTAGCTCCTGTTAGACCCAGTTAGAAAGCATCAATCACAGTGGGCAGTAAATCATGCGATGTTCACGAGTTAGAAATGCTGAAGCAAAGAGGGAAGAATTGGAAACGATATTTCAAAACGCAGCAAAATTGTCTCTGCCACAATTAGTCTCATTAGCCATAGCAGAGGCCACATATCATCTTAACCTGCATATTATATTACTTTTACAATCAAATTTCATACTCTTATACCGCTTATGTTGGGACAGGCATAAAGGTGGCGGTATTAGCGGGGCTGGTGGTATAACGAAAGAGGTAACAATGATAACCATTTTGACTAGTGTTAGACTGGTAGAGACTTGAAACAAACTGTTAAGTCTTGACTTATCTAGAACTAGATCTGCCTTGCCCAGGGGAAAATGAGCAGCAACCTAAGCTTAGTAACCAAGATAGCCGAGGTAGCAACCACTCACAAGTACAGCACAGCTCCACCTGAACTTAACGTAAATTCAAATTGAAAATCTTTACCGAATCAGAAGGTTATATGTATCAAGAACCCTGTGGACGTACATGTACATGTTTTGTTTGCTTTTTTTTCTACCTGACACTCGTCAGTCATCCGGCTGCCTGAGAATTTTTCCCGAGAGTCCTCACAATAATATAAAAGCCTCTTAGGCGCCCGCCAACCTTTCGCGGACTGATATATCTAGCAATTCCAGATTTTTTAAGACAGGCTAAGGGGGTGCAGTTCCTTTGAAGTTTCTCCAGGCTACTTTAGAATTTTATTATATCCCCCCTCCCCCCACACGCTCCGGTTTTTTTTTCTTAAACATTGCCTAAAGCCTAAAGTTAATAGATTTTTTGGTATCGCAGCGTGGGGAACAACATCAGACAGCAACTTCCACATGCGTATCATGGCATTCATGGAAATGGAAAAGCAGACGACTTAGCCAAAGAAGGAGCCAAAATGACCCAGATTGAAGATGGCATGGATCTCTCAGAGTCCAAAATACTAATAAAATCTGTCTTAAGAAACCGATGGTTACTACATACAAAATAGAACAGACCAGGTCACAACAGACTCAAACACCATATTATGCACGCCAAATTAAAAGTGGGAGAGTCAGCGATCTGTGAATGTCGACACGACCAAGAGGATGCCAACCATATCCTTCAGCACTGCCCGTGCTATGCCACCCTTCGTACACAGACGTGGAAGAATGTGGCTCCCCTAGACAGAAAGCTCTATGGCAGTCTCCCAGAGTTGAAGCGAACTGCACAGTTTGTGCGCGACATCGGACTGACTGTCATTTTCATTACCAGCGCAAATCAGAAGCAAATAGCGAAAACCACTAGAAATAAGCCAAATTCATAGAAACGTGTGTGCCTTGTGTTGTGTGTTTTGTGCACTGTGCACCTCAAGCGGGGTGGCATCGGTGGCCTAGACTTAGTGGTTAGGCTACCGGACTCGTAATCGATTGCGAGTTCCGGGTCTGAACCACACCTCGGTCCGACGTTGTGTCCTTGGGAAAGGCACTTTACTGTACTTTACACAAATGTCCCACTCTGCTCGCTCTTTTCGGAGATGGACGTTAAACTCGGAGGTTGCGCCTCTTAAATAACCTGACAGTAACAGTGTTGATAGGAGCGCTAAGCATATTTATATCATTTCACCATTTCACCTCATGCGGCCAATTCACTGGCGGTATGGGGGGGGGGGGGGGGGGGATTTACATTAATATAATAAGGACCGTAGAATTCAGACTGCTAGCGGATGGCGGATGGCGGACGGCGGATGGCGGATGGCGGACGGCAGTGTTAAGTCGCAAATATTATACACTGAGTTTATTATACAGATAGGCGTTCCATTTCATACATTGGCGGAACCTGGCGGTAAGCGGGGCTAGTGGTATAAGAGAGTGCGGTATAACTAGGTTTGACTGTGTTTTCTCTTTAAGAAATTCCCCTGCAGATATGTCGGTCATCGTCCCACATTCTTCAAGTTATTGTTATTATTATTATTATTATTATTTATTATTATTATTATTATTATTATTATTGTGTTATTATTATTATTATTATTATTGTTGTGTTATTATTATTATTATTATTATTATTATTATTATTGTTATCATTATTATTATTATTATTATTACTATTGTTATTATTTCTATTATTATTGTTATTGTTATTGTTATAGTTATTGTTATTGTTATATTATTATTATTATTATTATTGTTATTATCATTATTATTATTATTATTATTATTAATTCAACAACTGGATCCCTTTCCCTCTCAACGGAAAAGTTCGATGTATCAGCGCAGGGTCACGTGCAATAGCTTTCACGTGGCAAGGGAAAAGCTGTACAGAAGCACCGTAGTTCATGCGTAAAGTTATGAAAGAGGTGACACTACCCAATGTGGGCAGACTGCGGGGTTTTTCCTATGTGAATGGGCTATGAATAGGCACGAACTCGCGACAGGCATTTGACGCTATTTCTCGACCTGAATGTAGACTTGTTGTTTGACACTATAGTTCAGTTATTACCTTGCTCAACTTTACTGCCGCGCGAGCTAGCACGGTTCGAATCCCGTAAGGAATGTTTTTGGACGAGAGTTAAACGATTAGTTCGATAATTCCTCGCCAGCGTGGCTCTGGTGGAAGGTAAAGAAGAAGGTACCGCCTCTTCAATGGTCAATCAAATATAACCATTCAATAATGCCTGAAACATTGGATGAAGATCATACCAAAAAAACAACCAAACCCTATCCGCTTAACATCGTAAAGTGTGATTTAAGTATAATATGATGTAAAGCCATTTCATGTTGTCATCCTTTCCGCTTAGCCTATACATCAAACTTGGAATGCGTGGGTTTAAAATGTTATTTAAATTATGGACGCCTTGTCATCATTACAAAACAAGGCGAGCCTCGATACATTACACGACATCAAGGTTTCTAGACTGGAAATGTTTGGTTTTCATCCAAATTATCCACTGGACGTCACATAATATTATGTAAATCATGAATATGTCCCAAGTTTAGCAGAAACCATAAATGTGTCGAGTTTTCAACTCTTGAACTCAGACGATGAAGGGACATCGAGTCTGGGCACAGGGATGTAGATGTAGTCGTTTCGAAACCGGCAGAACTGGCGACCAGTTTCACTTTTTTTTATATATGCATATTACACTTTAAAGGTTTGTGTGTGTGTCGCTGATTAAGTTGGTACAATGCCAACTTTTTAACATAGATTGTCATTGGCGCTCATAATATGACCTTGTGCAGTTGCGAGCGCCGTAAAACCTCTACTATAATATATA
>NW_004797342.1:1012930-1014146 GCF_000002075.1 Aplysia californica
TATATATTAGATGTAGATCGTCAGCAGAGTGTTCACGGCTCTACACCACTTGGCCATGTCTTTACGGAGACTGGCGATTCACAAGTCGCGCCTTTTCAATAACAGCACGGCACAAAACCAAAAGCTTATAAATCACACCGTTAGAAGTTAATCTGAACCCCATTTTTTAATGTGTCTTTTGCGTATGACGTCACGACTACCTAGATAATACTATTATTATCATATGGTCTCAGGGAGAGTGCAGACTTCGAACGCGCGTACTAGGTCACCAAAGTTTAGAAAGAGAGGTGGCGGGCCATAAAACTTTTACGGCGCACCAATAAAAGTCCTAACTATTGTGGTTGTATACAGAATACAGAAGGTGCAGCTCGTGGAACGTCATGCGGGCTCTGTGAAAAAAAAAGAAAACAAATACTTGTGCATGAATGTGTGCAGGAAGAGCTAATGGAAGAGGAATGACATTCTGCAATAGGACTAGACCTGGATAGTAAAACTAGACCAAATCTAAACATGATAATAGGAAATAAGTAGCAGACTCTCACATGGGCAAGTGGAAAAGTTGATAAATAGTTAGACAGAAGTATGGTAAGTTGAAGATCGAAAACGACCAACAGTACTACAAACAGGGGATAGAAATGAGACACTCACTTCGACAGGCGGAAGAGTTGATTAAATAGACTGAAGTAAGCTTACACTAAGTTGAAGACCGAAAATGCCAAACAATGCTCAGTACAGTGAACGGAGCAATTAGCATTGCAGATCGCCTCGGGTCTCCAGGTCGAGCTGACTGAAAAGGTTGTTTCTCTTTTGTAATGCTGTGAGTTTCGTTTTATAAGCAAGGCACAACTTCGGTTTTGTAACTCAGTAACCCTTCAGCTATTATTGGCCACAAGGCTGGGCAAAATCCGGTTCATTTTAGTTCTGGATACCCGGTTATTTTCTTTTAAAATACTCGGTATCAATAATATTATGCATAGCCGAACATAATATTCGTTTTTACTAAATTTAGGTTTCTCTCGGACTTTCCTCAGAGGGTTTCTTATCAATGTCAGAGGTGCAAACGGCCCACCCAGAAACTATTGATTACGGAGTGTGAACTGACATTCTCAATAAATAAATAGTAAATAGATTAAATGAATAAATAAAATAAATGAATGAATAATTAATCAATCAATCAATCAATCCATCGCTATCCCTCCCTCCCTCTCTCTGCCTC
>NW_004797342.1:1016339-1020486 GCF_000002075.1 Aplysia californica
TATATATATACAACTCAGGCTATCACAGGGTACGGAGAATCGCACAGTTGTTTTATTCTAGTTTGTTAAAAGAAACACTTTTATCCATAAATTTGTTCGACTTGACTTAGGATTTTGTTGCCATTTTCAGTTGTCTCTTCAGCCGAGACCAGTAACTAGTTTGAACTGGTTGATTTGAAACGGGCTCAGAAAAAAAAGAAACGATTTACCAGTTGTCTAAATAGAAGCTTTCAAGCAAAAGCTTAGTTCTGTGGCAAGCGCGGCTCTTGTAAGCCAGATTCTCTCCTAAGTTTTCACATGGAGCCAGCTGTATTTACCATTAGTCGGACTAGCAAATAAAGCCGGTGACCCCTCAGCTGCCGTTCCCGACATGTGTACAAAAAAACACCATTACAAAAATCTTTTACGGGCGTTCAACCCTACCCCCTACAGGTCTTTTATGCCAACTGAACCTGGTTAGAGCGCCCTTCGCTGTCACATGTCGGGGTAAGGCTAGCAAATAAGCCAGCACAGGTTAATTTGGTTAAATAGCCGGCTGTTGTCGTCCACGTTTCTCCGAATCCAAAACCTGCCTTCTAAAAAATGATTGTATACATGTATGCACAATGAGGCATCTATGATAATGCATGGCTTAAGGCGATCTTTTCACTCAGTCTCGCCCAATATTACTTTATTCTTTTTCTTTTTTTTCTCTAATTTCTTTTGCTATTGTGTGCCTCGTCTTAATATTATGATATAACCGAAAGTAATAAGAACGCTGAAACTTACAGGACTTCTCAAGGCAAAGTCTTTTGTTTTATCTTGATAGTGATAGTGTTACATGATTTGTATGACGTGTAATTGTGTGTAAAGTGAGCGATTTCAGGTTGAATACAGTCTGCAACATTGGAACAACAGGAATTTTGGATATAAATTTATTTTTGAAACACCTTCCTTTTAACTTAATTTGCGTTTTATAACTGAGCACCCACTGGATATATTCATTGAAATGTGACTACATGTACGTTTATGTACACGCGTTTGCTGCCACCATGGGTCTGTGCATTGAGGATGTCAAGAACTGAAAGACTGATCATAAGCTTCTACCGAATGAAAATAAAACCGAAATACCATTTTGTAACCCAAAGAAAAGTCATATACCCATCGACGTAGATCACGTCTGTACTTGGATTCTTAAGCGTAGTTTGGCGATAAGGAAAAAAATTAGGAGTGAATTTAAATTCAAAATTGTCAATGGAACATCGTGTCATTTTAGTACCATCTCATTTTGCGCAGAATTGGGCATCCGTCCATGTTTTTGAATAAGTGCTCATTGAATCTCACCGCTAAGCTTGTACGAAGGAAAAAGGAAAAGAAACCTAGTAAGCCGATGAGAAGATCACAGCATTGTGTGTTATGTAGATTGCTGCTTAGAACTGCAATAGTATTTCACAAGCGTGTCAATAATAAAGTTCCATACTTAGTGTATCTTAATGATCTCAACCAGATTTATGTTGTCTCTAGTATACTGAGTTCAGGCGATCAGTGTCTTTTAAGATTTCCAGTGGAATAAGGTAAAAGTAAGTTGAAATTCTAAGATCCTGTGCCCATTTTGCGCCTTCAGTTTAGTGTGTGCGTGTTCGGATATATATATATATATATATATATATATATATATATATATATATATATATATATATATATATATATATATATATATATATATATATACAGAGAGAGAAAGACAGGGAGTGAGAGAGTGACAGACAGACAGACAGACAGACAGACAGACAGACAGACAGACAGACAGACAGACAGACAGACAGACAGACAGACAGACAGACAGACAGGACAGACAGACAGACAGACAGACAGACAGACAGACAGACAGACAGACAGACAGACAGACAGACAGACAAACAGACAGACAGACAGACAAAGAGAGACAGAGAGAGATTTGATTTCTTCCTCTTCTTCTTCTTCTCGATCGCATCACACTTGAAGTCCGGTATCTGTCATAATTTGGGCCGTCCTGGTCAGTTCATCTGGCGGCCCGTATAGCTTCTCTTGTAGCATCAGTGGGGTTGGCCACGTTTCCTGTCTCAGGGCCCTGTGTGTCTTATTTGATTTCTTTTTTCTACAAGTTTCAAGGCCTTTATGCCATAAATAGTCTACAAAAAACTCAAAATGACTTTACTTCATAAAACAAGAGTATCCATAATCAAGGTAATAAAGTTACCCCCAGAAAGCCAACTCGGTCGAAAGAAGGCAGATGTCAGCCTTGAGAAAAGAGTAAAGATATCCAAGATACAAAACTCTTAAAGGTCAGCACCAGTAGTAAAAACATGAATAAAGATTACCTGAGGTTTACACTACCTGTTACAGTATTTTGTAACAGGTGAAATCGCGAAAACAGGTAAAGACTATGCTCCCGAGCTCAAGGAATGGAAGTGTTATGCATGATGACGACTTTTCATAAGTTTCCAAAAGCATTTTAATCTCTGTAAAAAAAAAATAAAGCATTAAAATTCTTCTTCAGCCCCTCTCGGAAAAGCACGGAGCAAAAACGCATGTTTCACCGGAAAAAGTATCAAAAACGTAATGAAAAATAAAACGCCAGTTGCATTGCATCGTCAGAGAAGTGGGCATCAAACTGTGCTACCACATAGGTGACCTTAGTCATGCTCCTCATAGGACATTAATTTGATGCCCCACTTATCGGTAGTTTTAAAAGGGGTGTTAAACTTATACCGTATTGTTTTTAGCGTATTTTTAGAATTGATTTGTTGTACATGGGATGGGGGGGGGGGTATTTTTCGTGAATTTTTAAAATTGAATTTTCATAATCTTTTGTTAAATGGACTCTATCGTCTTGTGGTTAGGCTGCTGAACAGAAGAGGTCGAAAGATCTTACAATCAGAGACTAGTTAAGCGGAAGAGGGTGACCCACAAGCATACCATAACAATACACTACCTCCATTACGCATACTAGACAGTTACTTATACTTTTCAGTTAGGGCACATGACTTTGCTATAGACATTAGCCAGCTGTCACTAGAAGAGAATAGAACAGTTTACTTTCTTATGTATACCCACACCGTAGCATCCGAAAAGTAAAAAGGAGGCTAAGTTGTTTGTTTTTTATAGATGGTTTAGCTGACTTTGATTTTAATTTAGGGAAGTTATAGACGAAGCATGAATGAGCACAATCTAAGGAGTGTTTTGATTGCACTTGTATTTTTTTTCTCTTTGAAGCTAAAATCAAACAGACAATTTCGAAAGATGGCTCAATTATGGGAGGGGTTCGGGGGCATTTTTGCCCACCAGAGACATTGGAAGACATAATATATCTCCATGAATGGATACTCAAAAGAAAACTGCATAGATATAAGCGAACAGGAATTCCCAGCGCAGTTGTAGGTGTCTGTCAGTAAGCGTAATACATGTACTGTATTTTCTCCGAAACAGATAAACAAAAGAAAATAAAATTTTGATAAAGGAAAAGAAGAAGCAGACCGTATCAAATGGCCTATAAACTATCCGGCTAAGGCTGGTCGCAGGACACATATCGGAATTAAAAGTATGTAGATCTACTGTGGAAAGATTTGGAGGAAAAGGGACGGACCAATGGTGGACACCTTGAAATGCTGATGTTGGCTGTGGACTCTGTGGCGGCCATACTTCTTGCACTACACAGTTTTCGTCGTAGCCGTTTTCTTACTTCACACTCGCTTTCGTCCCACTTTGGATCGATTACTTCTGGTTACTGTAGTTGCCACTGCGATTCCAAAATGAGATACGTGGAGAAAATTCGTTGTATATAATCACTTCAACAGGGGAGTAGGATTTCGTGGAAGATGAAAATTTGTGTCAAAAGTTTGAATGAGAAATAGTTTTGATAAAAATCATTTCAATCAAACTATTGTTTGAAAATCTGTTATGAATCCAGGGTAAGATTTTGCACATTGTTCACAATGAGCTTGCCATTGACTCATGAGATATTTCCAGCAAACAGAAGAGATAAAGAATGGTACTTCGCAGAATATCACCTCACCCGTACATCAGAGAAAGACAGAAAGAGAGAGAGGGAGAGAGAGGGTGGGGGAGGGGGGAAGAGAGTGAGGATTACAGAGAGAGAGAGAGAAAGAGAGAGAGAGGGGGGGAGAGA
>NW_004797342.1:1020624-1021937 GCF_000002075.1 Aplysia californica
GAGAGAGAAAGGGGGGGGGGAGTCGAGTGTAGGTATCAACTGGTAATCAATTACATTATACTGTATAGTGTATTATGCGGGACGAAAACTGGTTGTGGAAGGAAGATATGGGACGAAAACGGGTACACCTACGGGAAGACCAGGGCAGCTGCACGCAGGCATGGAGCCATACGGATGCACTGAGTTGACTTAATTAATAATCTCTACGTGAAGTGACTAAGCGCACGTGCAACTGGTGCCGGGGGTCTGTTTATGCACAGCATGAGTTCACTTTAATCATTGTTAATGTAGCTCGTGTACTTAAATGAATACCGTTTACTCATTTTGCAGTAGGTTACGCTCAAAAATCTTTGCCACCTGTTAGCAGCCTGACGAATCCACGAATATCTCTGCTGTCTGCGTCATAGAACTGGTATTATTTGTCTTCGAGTTGTAACCCTAATGAAATGGAAAATATAGCTCTTAAATAAATATAATTTTTAAATGTTTTATTTCAAAACTACTGAGCTGGACTTCAGACATGTGTGTGTGTCGAAGCTGTGGAATCAGAAGCTCGTAAATTTTGGGGCACACGGAGTTATTGCATGGTACCCTCTTAAAGGTTGTTGATTTGTCATACTTTTGATTCAAAAAGATACCGGTCCATCTTGGAAAGAAGTCAAACTATTTTGACTGAAGGCGGGTAGGTTCACCTGGTATCAGAGGTAAAATGAACGAGAACATATGGCTGCCAAAATTTGGTGGCTTTCAAGTTTTGTGAGTCCTTGGAAAATGCAAATTTGATTATTAATTTTAAATTCCTTTTATCAAAGTTTTTCAGTCATTGAATCCACTTAGAAATACTTAAATGGACGTAAAAAATGTTGAGCATAAAATGAAATCTATAGAAATCGCCATGAGGACGGAAAAATGAGGATTTCTTCAATTTCATTAATTTGACGAGAGCCTAATTTCACCAAGATGCCCGATGGCTTTCTTCAGAACTGAATGTTATGGAATTGTTGGGCGTTGTTCTTTTTTTTTTCTTTTTTTTTTTAAAATCTCCAATGAAGTATACTGTATCTACAATTATCAACCATAGCTGCTCTCACAGCTCTTTAGAAAATAAGCCCTGGGTTCAACTAACCTTGCAAGATTCCTGAAAATAAAGTATTATACATATATGTAAGTGTGGGTGCATGTGAATTTTAAAACGAAACAAAAATCTTAAATAAAATTAAAGGCAATCTGTAAGAGAGGACTGGAAATTGTATTCACTCTCCAAAGATCACGTATTTTAACTGTTGTCAGTACAGATCTCAGCAATAGGGCTT
>NW_004797342.1:1024177-1025251 GCF_000002075.1 Aplysia californica
GGGGGGGTTGTGTGTGCGTAAGCACACATATGACATGAGCTGTTTGCGAACTGCCTTTCCTGACAACAGTTTATATATATATCAAGTCAATTAAAGTTTTGTTTAGCTGATCTATTGATAATTAATTAGTCTATTGGTCACTTCAAAAACCTAACCGCTCGGGTTACCAATTAAGGTTTACATAATGTCCTCGAACATTTTTCTATGCAGACGGTCTTTCTGCTGACAGGTATTTTCAAATTTTCATTTTTTTTAAATTGTATTGCTTTGGATGCGGACGGTTGAGCTCAAAACAAATTAAAAAACGTTTCGTGCTGTCATACTACATATCTGACAGGGGAATAACACGATTTCAGAGTGACATCTTTCCCAGCTGGGATGTTCTGATTGTATAATTTCAAACATAGTGTGTGGGAGGGGGAGGCGTGGCGGTACGGGGGCGGGGAGCGGGATAATGTTGCTTTTAACGGCATATACTGTTGTCATTTATATTGCCTATCACAACCTGTTATTTAAGTACAAATGTACTATTTGCAGCTAGGCGAGCAGATTAAAAAGCTCAAAGATTATACAAAAACCTACTCGGCATAGCAGCTTGCAGTACTGAATAACAACAATAAAACTTTTTTAAAGTAATTGGGCAATTTTTTTTCTCAAGAAACGAAAGAAAGTTTGGGGTTTTTTTAAATTGAGTAATAGTGGTGCCAACTGAGAATTAACGAGTTGAGAATCGAGAATTGTACGCTTTTCAGCTGAATGAACCATAATGCTGTAGTAGAGGAGCTTTAGTTTAACCTTACCATACACAATGGGGATCTGACAGACCCCAACAGTATTTTATTTTTAGATTGCAGGGTTTGGGATAGGGTAAGAGTTAGGTTTATGATCAGGGGTACGGACTCAGTGACATCAGAATTTTTTTACATCATTCAGTTTCCGAGCCTTTAGTCTCACAACATTTGGATTTAGCTCCATTAACTTAATATGATAACGAGTATCGATTATGGGAGTACACACACACACACACTCACACACATACACACACACACACACACACACACACACACACACACA
>NW_004797342.1:1025397-1029625 GCF_000002075.1 Aplysia californica
ATATATATATACATACACTCACAAACACACATAAATATCAAAGAACTACGGTCAAATAGTGAGCTCCTCCTTTGTCAAGCCGAAGAGTGCATAGTTTCTCTCTCTGCCTGCTTTACTGAATTCTATTGAAAAGGAAAAAAGGAGTGGGGGACGTGTGAGAGTACTTTTTGTCTAGCCTACTATCAGACTGGACGAAGGAGAAACAAAACAAGCAAGGAAGCTGCAAGGGGGACTTTCTGTTACGTTTTCCAAGTTTCAGAACTGAAGTTGTCCTTGCGTTTTGATGTGAAAGGTACCCGATTCCAAATGCCCAACCTGCAAAGAAGCACGGGTCAGTATTTTATCCTTTTGAACCGCGTGATATCCATTTCTAAGGCTGTCTTTAAAGTCTTTATAACGCTATGCTAATGGTCATGCTAATGCTTAGCAATTTCAAGAATCAGATCACATGCAATTGGGCGTATTACATTTTACATTTTCAGGGATTACATCAAAGCAAAAGGCAGATACTGCATCCAAGCTATGGCTGCTAATATAAAACGCGGCGCATTTTTGTGCCGTGAAAATGAAACCAGAAAGTAAAAGCTGTGGAAAAATCATTTTGTCAGGTATGCTCACTTAAATCTTGTTACCCACCTGACAGGAAAAGTCATCTAATATATTATTATTTTCTTCAAACTGCAATTTTCAGCCATCAAGTTTTGTTTGCAGTGATATCCAATCAGCAATTAAGATGAATTATCTTATTCTCTTTTACCAGACCGACAAACCTGTTACATAGATGTGTGTGCTGTACGTTTTACCAGAAACATCCATGATACGTATGACTGGGAAAAAATTCGAATGAGTTAAAGATTTAAATGTTCGATTTCAAAGCCCTCGTCCGTACACAAAAACAGGCAGTATTAATACGTGCCAAATTACACAGGTTTCCAGTAGTTGTTGAAATGGACAAAAAGATGAGGTTCTGCATGCAGAGAAAGGCACTTGTTACGTTTTTCCTGTTTCAGAGCTGAGGTGTCAAGAATTAAATTATTTGGAACTGAGCGTTTGGGGAAAAAGATGTATAATATTTTATATTTCCGGGGATTACATCAAGGGAAAAGAAAGATACTGTATCCAAGCTATGGCAGATAATGTAAAATCTGGCACTTTTTGTACCATAAAACCAAGAAAAAAAACTGATAAAATTTATGTTGTGAGGTATGATCAATTAAACGTTTCTACACACCATAGAGTACTTAGACTACAGAAAAAGACATCTAGCATTATTTTCTTCGGATTGTCATTTTCAGCGTTCAGATTTTGCTTGCAGTGATTCTCATCATTCTCTTTTACCAACCGACACACCAGCTACTTATGTGTGTACTATACGTTTGATCTCAGACACCCATAATACATACGACAGGTTTTGTTTTGCTTGGGGCTTTTTTTCGAATGAGTTAAAGATTGATATGTCCGATTTCAAAGCACTTTTCCGTACAAAAACAGGCAGAATTTATACATGCGAAATTACACGGCGTTCCAGTAATTGTTGAAAGGGCCAATAGGTCTAACATGTTCTTCTGAATAACCATTTACCTCGGCCCACCATACACTCTGGCTCAAACCTTAAGGTGAACGGATTAAAATTTCAACACGTGACTTTCACCCCCTCCCCCCCCCCCCTATACTCGTCGACTCATGACAAACTTGACAAATGCATCAAAAGAAGATTACTCATAATATATTGACCTGCAGGTTACATCTGGTCTTCCTATAAGGTCGATGACCTTATCGGAAAGGTTTTAAGTACCAACGATCGCTTACGAGTGTGCGTCGCCATTGATGTAGCGTGGTGAAATCAGGCAGTTATTTAGCCGACTTCAGGTAAGCTACAACCAAAATGATAAGAAGTGGTATGAAAACTGGGATCTCGTATCAGTGTTTATATATTCTATGGTCAAACGTAATTACAAAATGGCCTGGTTTGAGCCCATAGACTCATCGTTTTTAACAGCTGACATGTGATCTAACCGATCGTGATCAGATTTCATTATTACCATTTCCAAACCCATGCATAACATTTCGCGACTCCGGAATCACAAAGTTCTATCTGCTCAATACCCACTTTTGACAAATTTGACGTCAACATATTTCAGTTTCACAATATGTCAAACTTTTCCCATTGCAATTCTTTGAATATCTTGATAATGACTCCGAATATTCTTACGATTTTGATAGAGCAGATAGAGCATTTTGCTGTCTGACCTCATGATCCTAAGAACTCAAAACGGCCAAAAATGTCAAATAGAACTTTGTAATTCTGAGGTAGCTACTTGTACCAGCAACATCAACTGAGTTCACTACTGATCATTTTCATAACGTGATAACATATTTTGTAACCATAGCGCTTAAATACAGTCACCATAGAGCACTGTAATATATCATTTTATCCTACTCATTTTTTTTTTACATTGAGAGTCGTTAGCCATAACCATGCAATTTATGTCCAACTGTTTTTACTTATACGTGTACTCAATTTTACTGTGCTCCAACATATCGTTTCATTGTTATAGATCTTTTTTTTTTATCAATGTATGAATATATACGAGGCCTGCATTTTTCCTTTTCTTTTAGTAGAGGTTATCTAATATTTCTCGATTGTGCAGGTGTTTCTTAACCTACAGTGATTTTTACCATGCCGCATATTTAGGGTCTCCTCTAGATGAAAAGGGGCAATACGAATGCAATTACTTCATCATTATCTCTATTATCATCATTATTATTTTTGTTGTTACTTTTATTCTTATCATCCTCATTACATCATTATCATCATCATCGCATCTTCATCATCATCATCATCATCATCACCATCATCATCATCATCATCATCATCATCATCATCATCATCATTATCATCTTTATCATTAAGTCGAGTCTTATAAATTTGCAAAACCAAAGACGGTTCTTCGAAACGAAAAGAAAAGATTGACGACGAGAAGAAGTCCGGGTCGCACCCTAGTAGTTAAACTATCACCTCGGCCCCAGCCAATCACGTGTATCTAACACGCATCGCTACGTAAAAATCACTGGATGGCGTAGAATCGAAGCAAAGTCTTACAGATGTTTATGGTGTAGTTGGGCAACAATTCCCTGTTGTTCAAACTGTTGCAGTCACAGCAACCAATGCACGTTTAGCCAACATGTTGGCCTGTAAACGGATACTTTGCGAACGGCATATATTGCACGACCTATTTGTCTTGCAAGTGCTGTAAAACTCTTGCTATACAGACTAAGTATTTTGCAATGGCATAACAGAGAAATACAGTGATTCTGTGGGGCAAAAGGCTTGCCATGCCTTGAAGGTCAGAAGAGGCGTTAAACACTTCTTTGTCACAATATTGTATTCCCTGGCGATAATTAGCAATGGAAATCATTTATTTTTTTCTGTTAGGAAGGTCATCTCTAAAACGCCCGACAAGCTGTTTTGAAACCTTTATGCAACACCTAGCTCTCACTAGCAAAATTTAGGGCAAGCGAGGCAGGGGTAGGCCCAGAACAACATACTTTATGGAACCTGAACAAATGGGTAGCAGGGAAAGATCAGGGAAACGTAGCTTTTTTAGAGCATCCGAACAAAGGATTTAATGGAGAACCATGATCGCCGATGTCTGTCGCATATCTGGCACTGGATAATGATGGTGATGCAAATCTTCAAACTTTCTCACAAAGTGATTATTCGTGCAACCTCTTTGTGTTCTGTACTGTAAATGCGTAAAATATTTCAGTCTGAAACTCTTCTCCAATATTATTTGTAAGTCTCCACAACATCCGAAAAACGTGTTTTCTTCTTCTCTCAAAAGATTTTATTAAAGCCTCTCTAAACAACGAAAGGCCTCCTGCTGGTCACACCATATAAATCTCTTCAAATCGTGGTAGTCTGGACCTGGGCTTTCTTCAAGGAAAAGCCGCACTTGTGACCAGCTCTAGACGCATGCTCAGCTATGTCCTGCTAGAATATGATGTCATGTTGAGTGATTAATACATTTCTAATTAATGTGAACAGAAACATGGTAAAATGCTTTTTAAAAGTTTCTAACAGGCAAACTTTTTTTTAGACATAATGGATTAGTCAGGAGAAGTTCTAGTCGACACCTCTAATGGGTGTCTTTAAAAATACTGCATGATCTCGTTTAAAATAATCATAATAATAACACTAATAATAATAATTATTATTATTATTATT
>NW_004797342.1:1030981-1032196 GCF_000002075.1 Aplysia californica
TATACATATATATACATATATACATATAACATCACACGCCAATGTTTTAACTTCTTAGGCAGTCTATGCTCCAAAGAGAATCAAAATCTCATTCGCTCCACTCTTTTTCGTTTTCCCTTACAGTAAAGAGAACATGCCACCCAAAAAACTTAAGACAAGTTTCAAAGAACTCCCAAACATTAACCTAGTTTTCTCGGTAACTCAATCTTTGGCCCATTTCCAGGTATTCTTTAAAAGAACGTCTTCTTGAGAAAAATTACAGAGGCTTGGAAATATACAGAGATCTCTTGATTTCACGCGAGTTGTTTAACTAGTTGGTTTCCTGTAAATTGTTTCTTAGTATTCGTAACAAATATTTTTAAAAACCACGTGTTCATTTAACGGTTAAAGGAAGTTTAGGTCATTTCCCAAGAAGAAAGAAAAATCTTGGCAGGGATTGCAAGCAAAATGTTAAGCATTCACAAAATGGCGCTATAAAATGCATGTTATCAGCACTTTTCTCACGCCAGGTGCAGCCAGAATTTTCTGGCACACATTGACCTCATCGGCGATATTATAGAACAAAAAAGTGTAACAATCAACGCAGAGTTAAACACTGTTGTGACAGATAGTGCCTTGTACTATCCTTATCAAAATGTCAAAAATTCTTATAATTTCAAGATTCTTGAATTTTTTTTCAAAAATGCTCTCAAAATATGTAACGCCGACCCAAAAAATTGGTTTTTCCATAGGAGTATCACATGGTGTTCTCTTCTACCCAAATTCAGAAAAGAAATTTTAATCATAATGGAAATGGATTAGTTGTAGCTAACCTCAAGTCCCAGTTCTGTTCTGAACATATTCGATTGTAAGTGTGCCTGGTGACAATTGGGAAAGGGACAAAATTGATCGGACAAAGGGTCACAAACTCGTGCCAAGATTCCGCCAAATCTCATCAAAATTCCAAGACTTACAGAATGCCCATTGAGTTTCCTCTCTCAGGTGGTTTCCCCTATTCAAACTATGGTCTCTTTCGGGCGTCCTTACAAAATTCCGTTCCGACCTGAAAAGCATCGGACATTTTTAATATTTAGTTCTTCGACTAAAACAGTTTTGCATACCCCTCTTCTTTGCGTTTAAAAGTGCATTAGCGTTAAACTTAGTCCTAAAAAACTTACATTCTTCTGTGTCCCTCCTTTTCACACTCACTCGCGCGCACACAGACACACACACACA
>NW_004797342.1:1032872-1035551 GCF_000002075.1 Aplysia californica
GCAGTAGTAGTAGTAGTAGTAGTAGTAGTAGTAGTAGTAGTAGTAGTAGTAGTTGTTGTTGTTGTTGTTGTTGTTGTTTCTGTGTTGTAAGTTCACCGGGTGTCTAAAAATATGGACAAATTTCCTACCAACTAAAAATGTTTAATGTGTCCTGCGCGCTCATATGACGTTATGCAGTTGCGAGCGCCGTAAAACACTTTAAAAAACAAATAAGAATATGGACCTGTTAAGGGGCAATAACGGCTTTAGGCCAATTTTTTTATGCTGTGATGAAATCTACCAAGGGGAAAGTACATAATTGGTTATTTTGAAGAAAAAAAAACCCAATTATGTTCGAAAAATATCAAGTTTTTAACATTTTCAACCAAAATTGCGTGAAACGCAAAACTTTGCAACTTCTTAAAAGCCAACGATATGTAGAGATCAAGTTTTGTTTCAAATAGTCACTGTTTACTGTTTGTGCATTGAAGAACAAATTTATTCAAAAAGTATATTGCAAAATAAACTCAAAAAAGTGATGGCTATTTTAATCTCCATGTGTTGTCCTTTTTTACTTCTTACAAGTTCTAATATGCCACTTTGAATTTTAAATAACCCGGGTCGCATGTTTTTCTGGGTTGATGATTTGGATGTCCTGTTCAACAATGAGTTTCAACTGTTCGATGGTGTGTGGCTTGTTTCTGTAGAATCTGTCCGTCAAAAGACCCTAAGGGTAAAAATTTAAATTGCTCAAGTTTGGGAGAATGTGGTGACCATTCATTTGTGAATATTTGGCTTATAAGGCGTTCCCAAAACCTTTCTTGAAACCATGCAAGGACCACTCTTGGCATTTTGGTTGAGCTCCAACTCATAGGAACTAGGCCTCTACAGCATAGATCTTTTTCTTCCCTAAACTTCTCCAAAACATTCTCAGCACGGAGAGATAATCCGTCTGGTACGACTTTCGTGGTTTTACCATATTTACCCTGAAACCAGAACGGGTCGATCACGCCCCTGTAGCTGAACGCTTTTAAGGGCTGGTGGGGCACCTGAGGTTTATTTTGGCTATTACACGGATATCGTGTGTTAAGCATGAGTATAAAAACGACCTTTAAGAAAAAGATCGACCGCTTCTAAGAGGCAAAGATACCTACTATTTTAGAATCTAGAAAGTAGGCGGCAGCAGAATATCACAACAAACGGAAAACAGAAGTAAAGGCAAATCCCAAATATTCAACGAGAAAGACCTGGAATTGGAATTACAAGCAATACCTTAAGAGGGTCCAACCCATCTCTACCTACTTTTCTTGGTCTAACAGTCAGTAGGTTGTTGTTTGGTTCTCCTCCTTAATACTGCATTTCTGTTGGTCTGCAACCAGTAGTAGATTTCAATGGTTTTCCCCAGGCTACCATTGATGAAGGATTGTTTTTAATTTACTATTTGTTTTGCTATTGTCCATTTTCCTGATCTATACAAAAGTACCCTCTCCTCAGCCTCTAATACTTCAGCACATCTCGTTCTTCCGTTCTTCATTCTTTTATCTTTTTCCCCAAGTAAAATCGAATTTGGGGAGAGTCGGGCGCGGTGACAAGATCTATAAAGTGGTAATCGATGCGACGGACGCAAAAACTTGTCTTTGTTCTGTTTTGTAGAGTACTGAGTATATGTCGTATGTAATTGTGTGTTCTGTTTTGTAGAGTACTGAGTATATGTCGTATGTAATTGTGTGTTCTGTTTTGTAGAGTACTGAGTATATGTCGTATGTAATTGTGTGTTCTGTTTTGTAGAGTACTGAGTATATGTCGTATGTAATTGTGTGTTCTGTTTTGTAGAGTACTGAGTATATGTCGAATGTAAATGTGTGTTCTGTTTTGTAGAGTACTGAGTATATGTCGTATGTAATTGTGTGTTCTGTTTTGTAGAGTACTGAGTATATGTCGTATGTAATTGTGTGTTCTGTTTTGTAGAGTACTGAGTATATGTCGTATGTAATTGTGTGTTCTGTTTTGTAGAGTACTGAGTATGTCGTATGTAATTGTGACGTGAGTTTAACAGTAAAGGGGTATTTTCTGAATGTGTAGTCTTCGGTCTGTATTGTGCATTATAGATTTGATGTATGTTCCTGGCCCCAGGAAAATCGTCATCTTCTGCGTAAACATCCGATGGCTGTCTGTATTGGCTTTTCTCTTGTAACTCTTTCATTTTGTTTGGGCTCACACGGACGTAGTTGCCAGGATTACCATCACTCGGCCATGTGGATGCAACGGAGGACTGTTGCGTCCGCATCAGCACACTCTAACCAAGAGACGGGCTTTCCGTAATCGCTATCGTGCACGTGCTTTGGGTAATATCTGTGCAAAGCCATTAAATGGGTGGGCTGTGGGTCAATGGGAACAAACATTTTATATATTTTCGCCGTAACGCATTTCCTTGCAGAACTGATCATTCTTTTTGACGACTGTCTTCCAATTACCATCAGAGGTCCGAACAAGATGTGTTTAGCACGTGAGACCAGGAGACCATGCCTCTCTATCGTCCAAAAGGAGACTTTAATTTTTTGTTTGTCGCTGTGCCTGTTGATGTTTTCTGTATTGTCAACAACAAAGAAAATGTTGTCTTTCTTTCCCCTTGGAATCTGCTGAGGCAAGTTTGACGTGGGTGTATCAAGTAAGATGTGACACACCTTTACCTTTATATAT
>NW_004797342.1:1037078-1039660 GCF_000002075.1 Aplysia californica
CCCCCCCTCCCTCAACCACTCAACATTTCTCCCAAGATGAAAAATGGCGAAATTATTGAAACATTGGATCAACGTTTCTCCACTTGGTATCAATGTTATTTTATTCAATCTTCAAGCTGTCTCGATTACTTTGCTACAGTGTTGGCGCCTTTAGAGCTAGATCTAGTAGGTCAATAATAATACCAAAAAGCTTTGTGAAAGCTTCTACTAACAATTTTTTAAATCATCAGTTCATCCTCTTGTCACATTGTCAAGTTGTTGCACAGGCTACAAACTAGAAGACCGTCACATCTTTTTATATATGTAAAGTAGGCCACAATTCCGCGAGCGAAGCAGAGCAGGCAAGCAGGGGCGGCTCGTGGGGTTAAAAAGTGGCCGTGCACAAATTATTAAAGCTATCGCAGACTGAAGAAAGTCAAAGGCATAGTACATGAGATGGGGTATGATTATAGGCTCTTTAGGTTGGTGAGGGAGGACCTCGTGCTTTTAGTTTCATTCTTTTAACTTGTCGCTTTGATATCTAGAACTAAATTTGTTTGTTAGCTAAACATACATTTCGTTCATCCTACTTTAGAACTGAGCACTAAGGTAATAACTTTCACCACTCCACTATAAAGCCATTCAAAGACACAACTCATATGTCACGTTCACCTCCCTCAGTCTTGAGCACTCTGCTGGATTGCCCCACAGCACACATAATTGTGGCATAGAGTGGTGTGCAATCTATCGCATTTATTTTTAGACTGCCTACTGTAGGCTATGTTTCAGCACTATTCGGCAGGAGCACATTAGTTTGAGATGTGCCGTCATATTTAATTAATATATATCAATGTACCGTACCGCCAAAATCGCTACCAGTGTTGTCATCGCTTGGTTTATCCCAAAGAGCGATCAATAGGTCAGATTACCACTATTGAATGTCTTATTATGTTTATTGTTTTGTTAGGCCTAAAGTGCGTGGACTTAAGCATGGCTTAGTAGATGTTTTACGGCGCTATAGACACAGAAATGACAAATACGGCGCCTGCGAGGACCTTGTTTTTATATAATATTTGGCTAGTATTCGTTTCTAGCTTCTTTTATTTTATTATTGTGCTTTACGTAATAGAACATTCTAAAAAATTGAACGCACTTCGCGACCGTGCTTTATGGACAAACCGCACCTGCTGGCAAAGAAAAAACAGATGAATACTACGAAAGGAGAAACGTGGCATCACAACTCAGAACACATGAAAGAGCAAAATATCACCAAGTTTGAATAATATAGTAATATTGTGAAGAAAATATCATACAGGCCAGATAGTGTATCATGAGCATAATAATTTGTATCACTTTTTAACGAGATAGAGAAACCGTCAGAACATTCTTAATGTGGCCACATGTAGCAGGCAGAGGTAGCCTATGTAACACCGAGGGGAAATGTTTTTCAACTGTATCAAAATAGTAATACAGATAGTTGTTGTATCAGCAGCAATTGGTATCGACTACTAGGGGAAGGAAAGTTGACAGAATTTCATGATGTAGGTAAAACTAGCCTGTTTTTGTGTATGTTGATTTCTTTTGTTTTCGTTTTGTTTTGTTTTTTCTTTTGTTTCTGCGTGAGTGCGGTTTTTTGTTAGGTTTTTTTTTCTTTTTTTATGGGGGGGGGGGTGTCGTTTTGTTCGTTTTGTTTTGTTTTTGGCAGGAGCATGAAGGTTTTTTGGAGAAGGGCTAGGGGTAAGGGTTCTTGGTCAGTAGGTTTTATTTTGTTTTCGTTCTCGCATGTTAAAATGGTGTTGCTTTATTTCGTTAAGCTTGCATTTTAAACCTTTGTTGAAAGATAGCATACTTGACACTAAGTTGACACGGTGTGTTTTTGTCACGAGTATCGACAACAGCGTGAAAAGGGGGACAGAAATTGAAGACGAAAGCAGACTACAGAACTAGGTTTAAGAGCAGGAAAGGAGGTGAAAAGGGTACATTTTAGAGAAGGAAAATTTTCGTCACTAGCAGGTGTCAAACCCGGGACTTATTGAATGAGAGGCGAATACCGTAACCACTACACCACGAGAGCCCCCAGGGAGTGTAAGGCTCTCCACCTATATGTTCTTATACTATCATCACCCTCAATCGTATCAAAGATGGAAGTTTAATTCTGATGTCCTGCCTCTTCTAAAAACCTAACAGTATAGAAACAGGTGAAATTTCGCTTCTTTCGTGAAGTCATGTAGGCCTACCGTTTTAACCATTCTCCCTGTCATTTATTCTTAAAGCCTTTTTGGTATTGGGTTGTAACAATGATCTTGAAGTCTCTCTGGCTCTGGCAACGATGAGAACTTATGTTTTAAAAATGAGCACAAAAGCAGTTCGAAACGGACAACCTGAGAAAGAAAGAGAGAAGGGGGGGGTGATAAAGGAAGAGTGAGTGTCTCTGTGTGTGTGTGTGTGTGTGTGTGTGTGTGTGTGTGTGTGTGTGTGAGAGAGTGTGTGTGAGAGAGAGAGAGAGAGAGACAGAGAGACAGAGAGACAGAGAGACAGAGAGACAGAGAACATGCCAGCCAGCCAGCCAAACAGACAGTCATTTGTATTTTTTGCACGGGTAG
>NW_004797342.1:1040452-1045090 GCF_000002075.1 Aplysia californica
GGCAATAAGTTTATTTACCTTTAGATTCTCAGAATGGACTACCTAAAATTCCCTTACATGCCAGATATTATAATTTCACGCCGAGCCAGTTGTGGCTCACGGGCCTTGAGTTTGACAGTACACCTGTGGATCAGTACGTGAATCATTTTTTTTTACCACTGACATCCCAATGTCTGCAGCCCGTCCTTTTAGATGAACAATAAGATAAAACAATGAAACTCCAACAAGTGAGATATTACATACTTTGCTCCATTCTTGTTAATTTATGGGTAAACTTTCACGGTTATCTAATTCCATTCGCAACTGTAAAAATACAATGTAATGTAATGTTAAAATGGTAGATATAAGGGCGTGTGTTTCACGTGCAAAAGCTTAAACTACAAGCAGCCTTTCAATCTGAAACTATGAGCACACCACAATGTTTTGTTATTGCTGTTGTTTTGTTTTTGTTTTTCCAAAGTGTACTAAGTGGAAAAAGTAGGTCAGTTAGTGCAACGCTATCTGTCATACATATTTTAAGTGTCGCTGCCCAGCGCAGCATTAATGAGATCTTTTTTTTACAAAACCTCGGTGTATTATGGGTATGCTCAGCCCAGCATTAATTAAAGTCTGAGGGCGGGGCAGGCGGAGAAACTAACAAATTGGAACAACAGCAGATTGTGGATTGCAGATACGCAAGAAAAAAATAGCGTTTCATGAGATCATCTCTGAAAAAAAAAGTTTCATCAGATCACCTTGGAAATAAATGCGTTTTAACAATCTAAAATCCTAATTTATTCAAAAACTAGTAACAGTTAGGCTTTCACATTGATATCTCAAGATGGCTTTCGACATGTAGTATTCATTAGTGGAATTTTAAAATGTGTTTTATCAGATCACTGCAGAGCTTTGGGGGCGCATCAGCAACATGCCGTGCGGTTGGGAAGGGCATGTCAAAGCACAAAGAAGATCTGACCATCCACTGCAGCCTACCGTAACAAATGTTTTACGACACGGTGGAATCCAGCATTTGTCAATTTATGGGCATATATGGAGTTTTGGGTAAAATCTTAAAGCCTGTTCATTTGCCTTACTTTTTAATTTTTTTTTTAAAAGAGATAGCCTGCCTTCAGAGGTATAATTACTGTGAAAATAATCCCCAAAGTGTGATGACTGCAAGTATGCATTTTTTAATTTTTGTTTGTTTGTGTGTGTGTGTGTGTGTGTGTGTGTGTGTGTGTGTGTGTGTGTGTATGTGTGTGTGTGTGTGTCAACTCTTTTCAATAAAAAATATATGCAGGAATGTGCCTTTAATTTGACACAACAAACCTTCGATAAAAATTGTCAAACAGGAGGAAAAAACGTCGATTTCTTCAACTTCATTTTTTAATGAGCGTCTGATTCCACCACGATTCGACACAAATCTTTGTGCCACACTTTACTCCAGCTTCCGCGGCCGAGAGAGTGGGGTTTCTGCAATACAACAGATGTTCTACCTTAAATAAAATCTTGCACCGATCCTGTCGTGCAAGCATAATTTATTCTCAGTCGGCCCATAAAGAGAAAGAAAGATCGTTCCAAGGAACATCTAAAGTTTTGTAATACATGTGTTGCCAGAAAATAGGCCTACGTTGAGCACTGCGCTAGAGACGGAACTGTTGATCGCGCTCAGGCTCACACCCTCAGAGCGAGGAAAAAAACTCGAGGAAGCATGGGAGCGGCGAAAAGCCCCAGTCGCTACCCCTGGATTGTAACGTTCTAAATTCTGCTCTGTGCCTAGTTTTTGTGAAATTTGACGTAAAAAGTTTTTTAGCTTCGCAACATGTCACCCTTTCTCGGATGCAGTTCTTTGAATATCTTGATTATGAATTTGAAAAATCTTATGATTTTGACAGAACAGGTAGAGCACTAATTTGGTTTCTACCCCATGGTCCTAGTAACTCAAAACGGCCAAAAATGTGAGATAGAACTTTGTAATTCTAATACCGGGTGTTCATTGGCAAGATTGGCTAGGGTCGGGTCAGGTCGGGTCAGTTTGCTAACCAGATTGAGGGCGCAAAGCAGATATCGTGGCACAAACCGATCGCCCCACACGTAACCTTAAAAAGAAATACGTTTGTTTTCAAGTCACGAGTCGAGCGATCGACCCGACCCAACCCGACCCGATGCCATCCGCAATTGGCACCCGCTATAAGGTAGCTCAATATCTTCCCCCATAGCAACCACCTTCACGTGCCCCCAGTTTTCTCGGGTGTTTGCCTCGTGGATTGAACTCGCACACCACACCCGAGTCTTCCCTCTGGGCAGTTCTACTAACTGAAATGTCTTTAGGCCATTCCCAAAGGAGGGATATTGACACGTTCTTATGCGCAAAAGAATTGTAAATGGGCTAATTTATCAATGTCATGCTCATTCTGTGCCGCTACAACATAGGGCGAACTGCAGCTTATTCTTTTTTCATCCTTACAATCGTCATTTTTTCCTGTACTTCTTTTGTATGTTTTTCACTCTCTTGTGAACAGCTATTTCCTGGGCGCCTTCATAGTCGAAGCAGACTTTGTGCTGTTGAGGCTAGAGAGGCGAGCAGAGTAGGCCTGATTCCCCGTTTGGACTTCTCTGTTGGCATCCACCCCTTGGCGCTCATATGATGACCTTATCCAGTTGCGAGCGCCGTAAAACCTTACTAAAACTAAACTAAAAACATCCGAGTCCACAACAAGAATGTGTCACGACACGGTCCTTCCTCACTACCTATGTTCCCCTATGCCAGTTGCACAAGGTCAAGGCTAGTCATCCGTACCCAGGAACCATAATCCGGGTCACGACAAGGTGGAATCAGGCGTTCGTCAGTTTGGGGGTAAATGGAGGTGTTAGTAAAGTCTTAAAGTCTGTTTATTTGTCTTGCTTTTGTTTTACAAATAGCCATATGAACAGAATTCGAGATATTTGGGAAAGAATGAAGCCGGATGACAGAGGAAAGATTAGCGTGAATGGCCTCCAAAGTTTGGTGACTCCCAAAGCTATCATGTCCTTGAAAACTGCAAATTCACATTTGGCGTGTCTTCGCCCAACGTTTTTCAGTAGAATAAAAGCAGGAATGTGTTTTTAACCCGAACATAAAACGTGTTGAGCCCAAATAAGTCTATAAACATTTCCCACCGGCGAGAAAATGTTGATTTCTTCAATTTCAGTATTTTTGACAAGCGCCTGATTTTCCCATGAAACGACACAATGGCAAAACGACTGCATGAACGACATAGTCAAGCTGGCGATCCACCACCACTAGTGAACAAAAGATTGTTGTCATTTAGTAAAGACTGTAGGCGTAGGGGCATACCAGCTCTTGCGTCCGTCTAAGATTAGTTCTTTGCGAAGGAAGAAACAATGAGCAATTTCAAATCTGGTACTATATAAATATATGCTGTTCTTTTGGTAACGCTAGATGAACATCGGACCGCACTCAAAACTTGCACATATAATCACAAACTAAAAATTTTCACAGTATTGTTTATTGCCCCTTTTAACAGTACCAATGATAATTTAAGAGCAGTACCTCAGAACTTAGCGTTATTTTTCCAAAAGAGCAAAGCCGAAAGGGTGCTGAGACTTGAAAGCTCTCCAAAACAACTGAAGTTCCGAGTTCACGGGCGGAAATTCGAACCAGGGCCATCTACTCCTTGTTTGTTTTGGTAAGTGTTTTACAGCGCTCGCAACTGCATAAGGTCACATGAGCGCGCGGGACACACTAAAATTTCAGTTGGTAGGAAATTTTGAACTCTGCCTGGATGGCGGCCGAAGCCTACTCTTATTGATTTTAGACCACCAAGGGATCTTTAACGTGCGCAAATTGCACACGGGACCTCCGAGATTTTTTGCCCTTGTCCGAGAAGGCTAGGTGTAGATCTTTCTTATCAGAAGATCAGGGGTGTGGTTGAAAGACAGCAGTTAGAAGGAACCAAGAAGTAGCAGTAGAAAGGCTGCAGAAAGAGGCAGAAGCCCAGAGGAGGGGCAAAGGGGGTAAGGGCAGAAAGTGGAGACGAAAGCAGACGACAGAACATTGCTAGAGAGCAGGAAAGAAGGTGAAAGGAAAGAAGGTGAAAAAGACAATTTTAGAGAAGAAAACTTTTCGGTCGCTACCCGGATTCGAACCCGGGACCTTTGAATGAGAGGCGAACACCTTGACCTCTAGGTCACGAGAGCCCCCGGCCAGTCTGCTCCGCCCACCAGTGTGATACCAACTGAGCTTACGGTTCGGCCACAGCTTAAAGTCTCTTTGTTATTCTATACTAAGTCGTTTTATTATTACATATATGTTATATATATACGAAGTCTTGTTGTTATAATCGACGATCACGAGCTAGATTTTTCATTCTGTTTGAAGTACTGTTTTTACACAAGCTAGAGTATAATGCGTAACAGGTGGATATGCGGGCGACCTATCGACGGTTTATAGTATGTTACGTTGACGGCTTTGTACTATGCATTTTTATGCAACTCACTTTCAAAGCAGTCATTTCTAAACTGTAACAACGATACATGAATGTTATATATTGTTTTATTAGATCTATGCTGTGACTCACAGTGAACTTGCCAGTTTTATAGTGAGGCTCAAGTAAGTATCTTCTACTCTCTCTCTCTCTCTCTCTCTCTCTCTCTCTC
>NW_004797342.1:1046943-1055543 GCF_000002075.1 Aplysia californica
GTGTGTGTGTGTGTGTGTGTGTGAGTGAGTGTGTATGAATATATGTGTGAGCGCGCGCGTGTGTGTGTGAGTGTATACTTGAACACGTCATGTCAAGCGGGTGTTGAAATGCATCTGAGTATAATATGTGAAAATGTATACATGTATTTGAGAATGTGAATTAGTGATAGTCAGTATTCGTGACCTACGGAAAGTAGATTTATTATTCTGGGTTATACAAATCCCCCTCGAAATGGTTTGCCCTTGCCAAAACCGTTGCGAAACAGAAGCTTCGCGCTTCGCTAGCGCTCCTCTCGCGAACTTCAGCGGGCCACGACTATAAAAATCCCACTCGTCTCACAGGTTCGTGTTTGAGAAAATTGTCCCTGAACTCATCGCTGCTTCCGAAAACCGAACACAGGTAGGCTGTCTGGGTTCAGTGGGGAAAAAGTTGGAAATTCAGACGTCATTTCAGGAAAGGCACTTCTGCACTGACGAGGCGCGGTTGTTTTAGCACCGATCCTCCAGGTCAGAAAGAGCTCTGACGGAAATAAACGGAGGAGTTTCTGTTAAAAGTTGAACGTTCGCAGACAGAGATAGAGAAGTGAGAGTGGAGCAGCAGTAGCGAGGTTTTGTCGCCTCCCGGGCTGATTCGCTCGCTGAGGGCTTATTGATTGACCGTTAGCGGCCAACCACAGAGCTTTCCAGTCGTGACCCTCCCTCGCCATCACTGATTCTCCTCCTATACTGTTAGCAAAACCCTCCAGGACTGAGGGCCTACTAAGTTTTGCCACCACTCTACGTTGGTTCTGTTGGATCAGTAAGGATCTTGAGACTGATTTTTACTTCTTTTAGACTTTATGAATGCATTGATTTGTGTACATCTATAACATTCATGACGCGATGTTTTGTGCTGCAGAAATTCACGGAGTGCCTGTGGAGTTTGTCATGTTTTTGTTGGGGTTTTTTTTAGTTTATTCTTGTTTTGCTTGATTCTTTAGGATGGTGGGTGGGGGAGGGGGGGGGAGTGTTGTAATGCCTCTGACCTCTGGCCTTGACCGTCGTTATATATCAATTGAACGTGATCACGTGATCGGTGTTTACATCATAATTTTCTTTCTTTCAGCATGTAAATCTAGTTTCAGTAGCTGTTGTTGTCACTTCTGCAACAACAATAGCAGTCGTCAGTAGTTGTAGTAAGTAGTAGTAGTAGTAGTAGTAGTAGTAGTAGTAGCAGTAGTAGTAGTAGTAGTAGTAGTAGTAGTAGTAGTAGTAGTAGTAGTAGTAGTAGTAGCAGCAGCAGTAGCAGCAGCAGCGCAGCCAGCAGTACGACCCCCACCAGCAGTAGAAGAAGTAGTATGGTACTTAGTAAATGTAGTGAGAAGTGGTATTATGAAAAGCAGTGGTGTTGTAGTGACATGCAGGACATGTGGTAGTAGAAGTAGTAGAACCAGCAGCAGCAGCAGCAGCAGCAGCAGCAGCAGCAGCAGCAGCAGCAGCAGCAGCAACAGTACAAGTAGCAGCAGAATTAGCAGCAGTAACACTTGGAGGCACAGCAGTTGCAGAAAGTAGATTGTAGAAATCTAATAATAAATTAAATAATATAACCATCCCTGCATAGAATCTAGAGCATCCCCGCTCAGCAATTAGATCTAGTATTACCCTCAGAACTCAAGAGACCTTAAATATTCGCAAACATCCTCATCGTCATGGGAACCACACAGTAGACGTACCGCAGCCGATTAAGCGCTCGAACACGAACAAACCGACAGGATCTTCAGCTGTCTTTATTCGGGTTATCATTACCACCTCGGTGCAGTGAGGGAAATTCATGTAACATGATTTTCTCAAGTACGCAACGTTGTGTGCTTTATGGGCATCGAAGCCACAACTTTTCGGTTACGACCCCAACAGCATAACCACTAACCCACCACACCAGAGCAACAACAGTAGCAGCAGCAGTAGTAGAAGAAGTAGTAGTAGTAGTAGTAGTAGTAGTAGTAGTAGTAGTAGTAGTAGTAGTAGCAGCAGCAGCAGTAGTAGTTATAGTAGTAGCAGCAGCAGTAGTAGTAGCTGTAGTAGCAGCAGCAGCAGTAGTTATAGTAGTAGCAGCAGCAGTAGTAGTAGCTGTAGTAGCAGCAGCAGCAGCAGTAGTAGCAGCAGCAGTCGTAGCAGCAGTAGTAGTAGCAGCAGCAGTAGCAGCAGCAGTAGCAGCAGTAGCAGCAGCAGCAGCAGTCGTAGCAGCATTAGCAGCAATAATCCCGCCACCGCCAAAAGCAGCTCCATCGGAAACGCCAGCAATTTTTGTCTGCAGCAGTAGAGGGCAGATGAAAAGGAACGGGAAGTTGTAGTAGCTACAGCCGCAGCAGCATTTTAAACTCAATAAAGGCGAAGAAGGCACAGAATAATAGGTCCGACAGCAGCAGATCAAAAGCAAAGTCGCGGGATGTTTCGAACCATCATACAGACTAGAAGTACAAATTTGCATACTATCGTATGCATTGTTGTTATAATCTGTCTTTTTAAGTACCAGATAAAGGAAACAGAATTGAAAACTATGAATGAATGTATACGAAGTTATGCTTTTTTTTTAAGTATTCCAGAATATCGTGTTTGTGTGCAGGGCAAATGTGCGACTTACTAGATATCTATATCTAGATCTAATACTAGTACATGGTTGTTATGTTAGTTTTTCACTAGTGACTCAAGATCGCTCCGAATCCATGCCAGCACGCGTGCACGGAAAGAAGGTCACTAGGTCTAGGCTGTTGTTATTTCGCCCCCCCCCCCCCTCTCTCTCTCTTTCTTACTCTCTCTCTCTCTCTCTCTCTCTCTCTCTCCCTCTCTCTCTCTCTCTCCCTCTCTCTCTCTCTCTCTCTCTCTCTCTCTCTCTCTCTCTCTCTCTCTCTCTCTCTCTCTCTCTCTAAATATGTGTTTTTTTTCTTTTTTAAGGATGTGTCTGCCTTGTATTCTTTTTCGAATAGGCTAATTCAGTTTCTTTTCTTTTTCCTTTTTTTTTGTAACTGCATACTTTTTCGAAAACGCAAACACAAAACTCGATTTTTAAAAGAAAATTTCGAGATAGGGCCAGTATGGGCCTTGATCTGATATTTTAGATCGATCCGCGTTCCCCCTTCATTCCCAGTGAGGACTCAAAATAATCATTCGGATTGGCTTTCTTCTTGGGTCACTTGAGATCTCATTCGGAGATGATGATGTAACCTGTTTGCAGCGCGGAAGACGTAGGCCTAACCATGGCACATATTTGGAATACTTTAATGTAATAGTTGTATGGAGAAAAGGAAAGCGGTGGTTTTGAAAAGAGAAATAAACGCATGTTGACGTTAGTTTCCGTGAACGTGTTTCGAAAAGAAACCTGTATTACGCAAACGTTGCTGATTGTTTTGTTTGTTTTGTTTGTTTGGGGTTTTTTTTTAATGAAAGTTCGCGACAACCCTCTTGCGTGATTCACAGGATTGCCACGATGCATTATGTTTACTTGGCTTGACTTCTGTGTTACTCGATTGCCAGGTGTAGAATTCGTTTCTTAACCTCACGAGAAAGAGATGCTAGTTGTGTCTGTTCTACATGTTTTGTTTTGGTTATATTCGGGGGCGGGGTCTTTTTCTAGTTTTACGACCCTTGCAACTCAAATAAGTCATTTATAAATGTCGAAGATCAGAAGTGTTATACACAGAAAAAATAAGGAGGCAAGATAAGGAGAAAAGAGGTTTGATAGGAAAGAACTCACCTGAGCACCCGCCAACCAACCACTCAGTGACTTATTTTTCCACCTGAAACCTGCTTCGTAGCTTTCTTGTTGGTGTGAACTGTGCTTGCGCCCTTTTGTGACAGGTACCTCGCGTTTTTCAGCAGTTTTCGAAGAGCTGCCCTGGATTACATAAAAGCTCGTTGATGGATCCTGTCAAATTGTCTGTAAAGGAAAATCGTGTTTCATTCTCGATTCTGAATGGGCTAAAAAGAGTTGTCCAAATATCACAATCTGTGGTCCGGGTATGACTTTTCCCCCCGCATTAGCACTGGTTGCCTCGCGTACTTTTTTCTCGGCTCAGATGACACCATTATCTCCGAATGAGACCTATTGTGTGATAGAAAAAGGAGTCAAGGAAAAAGGCAGCCCATTAATAATACACTAGACATAATGTGGCTGTTTTCAGAACTCACGATGCCATTTAGGGGTGAAAAATTCTCTTTTTTTATATTATATCATGAATGGCCGTGATTATTTTCGTTAGCATTCTTTATCTTGTAGCCGACAGTGTTTTGCTACCTTATCTTAGATTAAAGCTCAGTTTTAATTTGAATTGTATGCGTCTAGACACACAGGTCACAAATTGAGTTTTTGTTTTTGTTTGTTTGTTTGTTTGTTTGTTTAGGCATTTTTCCACTCTGGAAGTTCGTCTTCGATACGAGTAGATGAAGTATCCCGAAAGTGTTCCAACTGACGTAGGGCTGGAGTGTAATGATGGAGCCGTCGCTGGAGAGATTATCTCCCTCTGTTCCAGTGAATAATATTTTGTGTATTGTCGTTAAAGAAAACAGACAGATTCCACGTAGATTTATTTATCCCTTTTTATTTCACTTTTTCGTGTTTTTTTGTTTTTAAGACACTTGAGCTACTTGTTATTGGGAGCTAGATATTGATAATATATTAATAGCTGTATGTGTAAATGATACCGTATGCAATTTGAGAATGATTCCGATATTGAATCCATATAATGTATTTTATATATATATATATATATATATATATATATATATATATATATATATATATATATAAATCAAAGGGCAGTGTTTATATTATTGGGACAATGCTATAGTTAGTTCCTTTTAGCAAAGATACAACACTTGCAGTTGTTACTTCTGGTGTCACTATTCCTTGGCTTTTATCATATCTGGGTTTTTTTCTTGATTCAGACTCTTGGCCCTGTTAAGATGCAGACGTTCGAAGACCTCATCGATGAGCTGGGTGGTATGAGCAAGTTCCAGGTCCTTGTCGTCTTCTGCATCGTATCCTGCCAGTTCACCATCGGCTGGAGCATGCTGCAGATGTCCTACGCCGGGATGATCCCTGACTTCACTTGCCTGCAAGATGGAGTCAACCACACGTTCAGTGCGAACGAAACGCTCAATGTGTGCAGCGTGAACGGCACTTCATGCTCTGGTTATGTCTTCCATGGTTCAGACGATACTGTCATCTCCGAGTGGGACCTTGTGTGTGACAGAAAGTGGGTGAAGGCGACCATTACGTCCGTACAGATGTGTGGAGTTCTGGTCGGCGCGCTTCTTGCTGGTCAGATGGGGGACGTGTTCGGGCGTCGGAGCTCTCTCTACTTCTTCGTGCTCATGCATATCACGTTCAACTTCATCGCTGCTTTCTCTACCTCCTGGGTCATGTTTGCTGCTTTGAGGTTCTTCATTGGTATTGGCATCGGGGCAATTGTCGTAGTGGTCTTCCCATATCCCATGGAGTTCCTCCCCATTAAGTGGCGTCCTCTTCTCTCAATCATTCCGTCATGGACTCTCGGTGTGGCTCTCTTTTCAGTCTCAGCTCTCATCCTGAAAAACTGGTCTCATCTTCACATCGCTTGTGGAGTGCTATCCATACCCTCCTTACTAGGGTGGGGTTTCGTTCCAGAAAGCATCCGTTGGTTAGCTACGAAGGGAAGGCTAAAAGAAGCTGAGGAGATATTTGTCAAGATGGCTCGACTCAATAGAAAAACACTACCAGAAAACACTCAGTTTGTCCTTCAACAGATCATGCTCAAGGAAAGAGAAGCTCGAGACAAGGGCAGGAAATACTCGTACATTGATATCTTCAGGGGTTGGCGCATGACCAAGATCACCTTGGTCGTGACTTTCTTCTGGTTCTGTATGGCTCTCTCTTTCTATGGTATTTCATTTGGAGTCGCGAGCCTTTCTGGGAGTCTCTACCTGAACATCTTTTTGTTAGGCGTTCTGGAAATCCCGGTACAAACAAGTACATTTTTCTTCAACAACAAATTTGGGCGTCAGAAAACGTCCCTGTTTTTCTTTGCAATCACTTGCGTGTCTTGCCTTGGGTGCCTGTTGGCTTACTTATTTGCTCCCGACGGTATCCGCGGACCTGCGATCAATGGACTCAGTCTCACCGCAAAAATGATGGTTGGGTCGGCATGGTCTTGCATTCAAACCTGGGGTTCTGAGCTTTACCCAACCGTCACTCGCAATCTGGGCTATGGTTTCACAAACACTGGTGCCAGAATTGGGGGCATTGTGGCGCCTTTTGTCATCGACCTGGATAATCGGGTGGCCCTTTCCTACGCCGTTATGTCTGGCCTCTTTCTGGCCTGCGTCTTTCTAGTGTTCGCTCTGGAGGAAACTAAAGGGAAAGCACTCGAGGACAGCCTCGCCTGCAATGGGGGGAGCGCAGACAATGCTGATCACTCCCTCAGCCTCAAAGACAAACTCGAGCAAGAGGAAGATACGAGCAGTGGGGTAATCATTTACAAGGGACCAACGGGTAAAGAACTGAATAATGTGGCAAAAGTTTAACGTTAGTTCGTATTGTTATATTATTGCGGAGTTTTGTTGTTGTTGTTTTTCTTATTGGGATTTTTTGTTGTTGTTTTGTTGTTGGTGGTTTTTTGTTGTTTTTGTTTTCTTTTTCTTTTTTTTCTTTTTTTTTTTGGGGGGGGGGGGTTTGCAGCGCGATTAAAAGTGGTCTCGACTGATTAAATGGGGGACGATGGAAGGTATATCAAGACAGGTACTTTTTGAGTATACAGAGAGGCCTACTCAGTTCCGCGACAGTGATGCACCTGTGAAGCACAATGGTAGTTTGTACTGACAGAAAATTGCTGTGAAAGGAAAAGTTGGAATCAGTCCTAACGTAACCCCTTTCATCAACCCTGCATAGAGATATTGCTGGATGAGAGTGTTCGCTTTAGGAATGATCTAGGAAGTTTATGTTGGCGGGAATCGATGAGAGGCGAGCTGCAACATCGACGACGACACCAGTGGCGTTCATAAAGAGAAGAAATGATGTGTGAAATAATGGAAGAGAAACGTTGAACTCTGCAGTGTGTTTTTAGTTATTAGATCTCTCTGAGGAAAAAAAAGCGTTGTGAAAGGGTGATGTTCTCGATGATGATATTATTATTATTATTATTATTACTATTATTATTATTATTGTTGTTGTTATTATTATTATTACTATTATTATTGTTGTTGTTGTTGTTATTATCGTATTTGTTATTGTAATTTTTATTAATGTTGTTACTGTTATTTCTATTATTTTATTATTATTGTTCTTGCTATTGCCCTCTCTTGATTATTGTTGTAGTTGTTATCGTTGCTTTTGTTGATATTGTTGATATTGTTAATATTGCTATTATTAATATCATTATATTTTAGTAGCATTATTCTTAATACTGCATAAAATTTGTACAATTGTTGTTATTATTATTGATATGGTCCTCAGCGTGGTTGTCGTTATAATCATTTCACAGACAAGTGTAATCATTGACCTGACATCATTTACACCTCTTGATTCGGTTCAGATTGCCATATATATGACTTAAAACTGTATTTTTAAAAAAAAAAAAAGGGTGGGAAAGAAGCTGCCAGGATGTAATGTCCAGAGTCCAGGGGCACTCTTATATGATAATGATAATAAATAATCATAATAGTAGTAGTAGTAGTAGTAGTAGTAGTAGTAGTAGTAGTAGTAGTAGTAGTAGTGTAATGATAATACTAATAGTTAGTAATAAGAATTACAGTTCATCCATTTATCTGTCTGAAGATGACCAATGCATCTGCAGAGAGGTAAATATTTCTCAAGCGAAAGAAGAAATGAGGAGTAAGATGACTTGGGGGTTTTGCTATGGTCAGTTAGACTAATTCTGGCAGTGAAGAGTTTGTCACATTCTGAGCATTTAAGAACGTCATTCATTTGTGAAACTGTGAAGCTTGTAGGCTGAATTTTTAATTTAAAAACTTTGGCTTTTGTGTTTCTTTCGTGAAGCCACATACGATGCTGCCCGTTGACAGTAACTGTAGGCCAAATGGTAAAGAGTGAATCGATATTTTGTTTGATGTATCGCAACTTTTAACCCCGGTTTGTTCATAGCACGCTTTGCAAATATTGTTCTGAAATGGATTGACGGTTTTTGTTTGATAGTAGATCATTCTGCATGATTGACATTGGCTCTTTTCTTGCCATCTTTTTAAAATATGTTGCTGTACTAGCGTCCATAACGAGAAAGCATATTTTGTATGACAGGCGTTGAGGAGCGTAGAAGTAGAATGTGAATGATGCTATTTCTTTTTGAGTTGTCTTTTTTTTCAAGCTTCTTCGAAGCTGTGTGTTTTAGGGTAACATTTTCACTGGTGTATATTTTAGTGCGATCTAATTAAGTTAGGCACACCGGCTGTTATCCGCCAGGTGGCGCTGGGCAGAAACTTTTACATTTCTAAGACATTCATTAAGCCTGGCTCTTTGAACTCCATGTTGTGGTTAGTATACTAGTTACCATTGTGTGTGTATGTGTGTGTGTGTGTGTTTGTGTGTGTGTGTCTGTGTGTGTGTGTATGTTTGTATGTTTGTGTGTGTGTGG
>NW_004797342.1:1055881-1057909 GCF_000002075.1 Aplysia californica
AGAGGTGGGGGGGGGGGCTGTACTTTGGACCTACAGGAAAAGTAAAATGTTTCATATGACCACTTCCTTCCAACAAAAAGAACTCTCATTTTCAAACAACTGGAGCTGAGTCATGAATAAAAAGTGTCACACTAGTGTAGAATGGGAGGCTAAGTTATGTCAGTGTCAGTCTTTTGCAGCTAAATAGGCAATTGTAGCGCGTAGAATAATAACATTAAAATACCATCACCCAAGTCTTTTGACTTAACTTATAGAGTCGGAGCCATGCTATGTGAGTGAGCCAAACTGTGGCACTTCGTGAACTGACTCAGAACGTGTAATAAGAATTAGTTTTCATGGAGTGTTCGTGCAACTAACTCGCGCTAGTCAGTCATTTTGTTAAAAAGACACATTCGTGGCACGGTAAATGATCAACCACTAGTTTTAATTTCATCAGATTATAAGTGGTGCTCTGGTGTATCTTTGACACCAAAAAAAGATTCCTGAATTGATAATTAGAGTATTGCTTATCAATTAGGCCCTACTTTTTATTATTGACACAATATCTTGGTGTTAAAAGTACCTGTATCAAACACGAACACAAACGTTCTTATCCTCTATTCTGCGCGTGTGTGTTAATATCTGAGCAGTTCTATACAACCATATCTTTGGAGCTATACTATAAATAGCTGTTTCACGTAAGATTTTACACTGCGCTCACGAGTTATGCAATCCAATGGTGAGATCAAGCAGAATCAATCTGTATGAATAAAGAAGTTTACATATATCTTTTCTATGTGCCTTTAAAACAGTGCGCCCCTGTGAAACGTTGTTGAGTGACCAGAATTCTGGACCTCGACGAGTTAAAGCCTTTTTCTACAGGACAGGCTTTTGTACGGTTTGGTGTATGCTGCTGTGAGGCACTTAAAATGCTGTAGAATATTTTTTTAATGTTTTCTGGTGTCCAAATAATAATGAACAGACTATGATATTATGAAGCTTCAGTACGGAAATATGCTCAAGGAGTCTGTTGTGGGTGTCAACAAAGAAGCGAACATAAACAACCCCTCGCAATTTTTTCTTTAAATTTTCGCATGAAAATCTGACCTGCGTGCCAAAGCGCAACAAAAACAATATTTTTACAATTTTCTGTTCAAAATAAGATACGATCAAATACATTATTTTTACCTGGTCAGAATAGCCATGGTTGTTTTATGCTTTCTGCGAAATCGGACACCATGTCTACCTGGTTTAAGGCGTGTGGGAATAAAAATGTGTGGGAGAAAATATACCACCAGCGCTGGTTGTTAAGAACTTTACAGACACACCACAGAGCATTGTATTGTTCTTTAGGAACTTGATAGCTTAATGCGTCTGATGTTGTGCACGTTGTACTACTCAACATAAGAGATTTAAATGTACTTTTATATTATATGCTTAGAAGTGAAGTATACAAAACAATAATGTTTTACGAGCTGTTCCCCCCACCTTTCTGAAATCCTGTTTATTAACTATGAATAATAATTTTGCTGTGGTTTTGGAGTTGTGGCTCCAGTTTTCCGAATTTGTTTTGTCCTGTACCTTATCAAAATTTTGTTTTGTTATACGATTTATCAAAATACTATTTTCAGTAGGATCGTCTTCGCTCTCTGCCTTTTCGCAAGACTGGGTCTAGTCAGTACGAAGATATAAAATGGTTTCGAATATTGTCTGCTTGAAATACTAGAAAATACGCATTGGTATCTGTGAGCAAACAGTTCCCACAGGGGTTGCGTATCACTTGTTTAAAACATATTTAAGATAGCCTACTAGTAATTAAAGCAAATCTTGGTCCAGTTATCATGTCCTCATTTCAAACAGATTGTAACAGTATCACACCACTTGTCCTGTGTGTGCATTGTAGGCCTACACTCCATTATTTTAGCAGCTGGCTCTTTGCCCTCTGTCTTTATTGTGCACGCTAAGCTTCCCGTGATTCTGGTTGGTACCCCGGAGTAAGGACAAGTAAACGTCTCGTTGTCTCGTGGAGTAGGCTACTACGAACAGCTC
>NW_004797342.1:1059781-1061465 GCF_000002075.1 Aplysia californica
ATCTATCTATCTATCTATCTATCTATCTATCGATCTATCTATCTATCTATGTATCCATCTATCTATCTGTCTGTCCATCTATCTCTCCATCTAACTATGTATCAATCGTACCTCTTATTCTGCTTTATATTGTGCGTTTTACCAGTCTGTGTGTGTGCATATTTTGTATTTTTTAATGATCATATTAATATATATACATGTACCATGTATATTATTACAAATATATTTTCCTTTATGCATGTATATATTATACATGTATAATTACAGAGCTCATTAATCCTACCTTTACGGTAGGGTTCTTTCCTTTGGAAAGTTAAAACAGCTTTTAATTAAGCTAATTTTCCCGCTTCCGCAAATACTATGTATTTACGAAATGGCTTAGTAATACATCTGTTCACTGTTCTGTCAAGCATGGTGCCAAGTTGAGATTACAGTAAAATCAGAAGTTATCTTCTCCTTTGTAGGTCAGTACAGTCCTTTGGGGGTGAGATGGTGTGGGGTTAATTTATATGTTATATTACACAGTATTAATGTTCAACATACTGCTTTACTTTTATTAGCTGCAATTCGTTGATTTTGGGTCTTGGTTAGAGGGTTTTTAGTATGCTTTTTTCTTTTTTTCCCCCTTTTTTGCATGGCCTGGTTATATAAATTATATTAAACGTTTAAAACGGTTTATTTGGGAAAGGAAAGTTATTTTAAAGCTTGGCTCATTAGCTGCTTGACTGTATTCCGGTGTTTCTTAACCAGATAAGCGATTCTCAAGAAGGCAAGGGCGTCCTTCAGTCTGTGCATGCTCTGAAATTAAATCCCTGATAAATACGACACCTTAACTAGATTACATTGATTTGTCTTTTTACTCAATTCTTTGTGATTACGAGGACAACCAATTGGTCACTTTCTTTTCTGACAATCTGCACTTTATGTGCTAGTATGTCCTCCTGAAAGAATTAAAAAATCAATTATGCTCTTCCTCTGACAGAATCGCAGTGTGGCTATGTATCTGTCAATAAAAATAATTCTTTTTTGCTTTTTTAATAAGTGTGGATTTGTTTTCTTTGTGTCTCAAATGTACTGGAGTTTTTCTAGTGGTATGCAAGAAATAGGACTAAGAAAGTGGCGATAGATGGGACACACCTTAAGGAAGCCCAGCGGAAGCATCACAAGACAGTCACTGCAGTGGAACCCACAAGAAGCACGAGGCAGGGGTAGGTCACGGGAAACATGGAGGAGATGCGTAGAAAGGGACATGAGAGAAATGAAGCTCACTTGAAACGAGCTTGGAAGGATGGCTCGGGACAGAGATAATTGGAAGGAGCTCGGATGTGGCCTATACCCTGCCTGGGGTGAAAGGCATTGATGATGATGATGATGATGCGAGTTAAGATCTCTATTTTTTCCAGATCATGTTGTTGCTGGTGCACAAACCGCTACGTAATGAAGGAAAAGACAGCGAAATAGGCTTTAAAAAACATGAAAATACGACAAAGAGACTCAAAAGTATTTTCCGAGACCGGCAACTAGCCTAAAAAGATGGGACAATCCTTCTTTATTTCATGTGCCAAGAGCAGGTGCCTCCCAATTTTTAATCGGTGTGTATAACTCGCTGAGATAGCGCTAGTTCTCATTGGTTACTGTGCTAGTGCTAGGCTACCGATCAACTCGGATGTTATACATATATATA
>NW_004797342.1:1064036-1068310 GCF_000002075.1 Aplysia californica
TATATATATATATCACTAACATACATGTGTGCAAAAATACACATAAACACAGAAATGGAACATGAAAGTATCGACCCATGAAACCAACAGTATCTCAAATGCCTTGGACCTTATTTTGAGAAAACAGCGACTGAACGTTGTGGGAAACTTATGCCCTGTTTTCTCTTCTTTGGTGACGCTTTTTTTTCCTTCTTTTTTTAGCAATGCTGTCCTATACGTGTCATCAATTGCTGTTAAATTCAGAATTAAGTTACCACTGTCATTTCTATTCTAAAACCAGACGAAGATCACACAAACCAATCCAATAAGAGACTAATCGCCTTAACGGGCTTCTTTGACACCACATACTCACCAAGTAGTCTCAAGTGCGGGTTCGCGAAATCCAGACCCACTCAAGATCACTTAATCCGCTTGGAGACTTTTATACGTGAAACCTTCATCGAAGAAGGCCACATGATCGCCATCTTCTCCGGCCAAGAAAAAGCTTTCGACACATCCTGGAAGTACGGTATTCTAAAAGACTTGTACGCTCTCGGCTAACACAGTCATCTCCTTCCCTTCCTTGGAAACGTTTTTACACACTTTTTCCTTCAAGTTTAGAGTCTGATCTTCTCTTTCTGGTCCACACCAGCAGGAGGAAGATGTTCCTCATGGAAACATCCGTTTTCCTCTTCTCTTTGAAATAGAAATGAATTCCACCTTGCAGACCCTCAAAAACAACAAAAACATCTTGTTAATGTTGTGCTTTGATGCCCTTCTAATACTTCTACTGATCCTGAAATCCTCAAATAAAATCAATGGAACGCCAGTTGCAGACACAGCTGTTTAAACTTGAAAAGTGGGCAAGCGAAAATGATTTCGAACTTTCTCCGTCAAAGACGTAATGTGACAAACGGATTTGACAATACGGGGAAAGGATTTCAGGCCAAGACTAGGCTCATTTCGTCGGAATAATCTTTGACAGAAAAATTATCATATATCCTGCCCATTCAAAACCTTCGAATGAGGTGCCAGAAAAAAAGTAAATCTACTTTAAAGAAATTTGTGCCATCCCAAGTAGAGCGTTGACTCCAAACACTTCCTCTCCTTTTTCTACTTTCTTCAGATCCAACCTTGATTTTATATTACGGCTGTCAAGTCGGTGGATCTGCAAAACGCTATGCGCTAAAAATAATGCTGAACCCCAAACGGAACAAGGCCACAGCCTGGCTTTCCGGACATCTCTTGTGGAGAGCCTCCAGGCCGATATCATCATCCGATCCCTAAACAATTAGAAGGAAAAATTTGTTATTTCATTTATCAGTCGAACAAAGTTTACTAGATGTATCCAACAAATTAGCCCGCCGCTGTGTTTTTCAAACTCGTCTAGGCATAAGAAATAAATGAAAAAAAGAACGAAAACATTAATTAGATAGTTCGGGATCCTTGCGGGCCTTGAAAATAATATAACATTTTTTAGAAATTATAGAGCAATCTGTTCTTCACGACTTCCCTCCGTGGCACCTAACCAAGGCAAAAATGATATGAGACCTGACCACACACAACAAGTCATACACAGCCATAAAAACCTTCCAAACCACATGCATGAACACAAAACTAATCAAACAATCTTCGGACGCAGATAAAATCCTCCCCGTTGGCTCCGAATAAGTTGTAGGCACCGCTGCCCTATCCACCAACAACACTCAACAGAGTGAGGCCTTTTTTCTCCTACAAAGGCCACTGAAATTGACGTGACACTGAATTGTGTACCACACTCTCCAAAATCACGTTTTCTACTTCTGTCCGATTCCTTGTCTTGTATCATTTCTCTCATCACTTTCACACTCTTAACGTCTTTAAATGCAGTGTAGTCAAATTACAGCTGATGACTCACTCTTTGATTGAACGTAACGTATTGTGTTTGCGGAGTTAAGTCTTGTAAGCATCCAAGGAAATGATCAGGTCAATCTTCTGGCCAAGGAATTCTGACCTTGTCCCTCCTATTGGGATCAACGAAGAACAACTTGCCCCGATTAGTCTTTTTTTTAAATAAGTCAAATGCTATACCTCCAGTCTGCTGAGGGAACAGTGAAGTGAACAAAAGAAAAATTAATTCCACAATATAATGCCCAACTTGGTTCCCCAAAAACTCTCGGGTCTTTTCAGGACGAAATTATTTAACTAAAATTATATTCGGACATGCCTCCCTGACGCATTGACAGCTCGATAGCTCCTGTAGGGAGAAGAAAATACACTTTGTTTCGAATGCCAGGACGACCTCACGATCACGCACATCCTAGTAATAGCATCCAGATTTTGGAGGGGGCCCGAAAGAAAATTTCTAATGCACTTATCTGGAGAATTCGTTCTCAATTGTTGATCCCAACAGAATTCTCTATTTTATGCAGCCTTTATAAGTGAATTTTTACCGTGACATTTTTATCTTCCACCAGTCCGAATTTAGAGAGAGAAACCGAGCCGTGCAGTGGCGTCGGTAGCCTAGTGGTTAGGCTACCGGACTCGTAATCGTGAGATTGCGGGTTCGCGGGTTCGAGCCTCAGATCGGCCCGACGTTGTGTCCTTGGGAAAGGCACTTTACACGAATTCCCACTTGGTTCAGTCCTATTGGAGACGGATGTTAAACTAGGAGGTCCCGCCCCTTAAATAACATAATAATGTTCATAGGGGTGTTAAATCCATACCATTCACCAAGCCGTGCTGTGAAATAACGGGAAACCAATCAACTTGATTTCCGCTCGCTCATACATTATGACCTTATGCAGTTGTGATCGAGCGCCGTAAAATTCTCACCAAACTGAACCTAAAACTGACAGTATAATAGAAGAATACCTATTTCGAGAAGGCAAAGAACGCTGAACAAAAATATGTAGATTTCTTTTTATTCATCAACACAATAAAGGAGGAAAAAGGCAAGAAGTTGAGACAAAATCATCACCCCGTGCACTTTTCCAGCTGGGGCGCAAAACAGGAGAAAGGAGTTTTTTTAAGGGGGGGGGGGTGGTAGGACGCCATAGCAGGGAAATTTTTCCCTTGACCAAGAACGCAATTATATATCGTATTTTTCATATTTATGTATGTGCACCAGCGTACAGAAAAAGGATTGGCCTTTCAGTTGAGACTACGCGATAGAAGAAATGACGACGACTTCTGAATCTGGTGTTTCCATATATATATATTCATTTTATTTCTCCTTTTCTTTTTTCATATCATCAAAACAAAGAGCGTGCCTTCCCTCTTTCATTGTACAGAATCACTGTCATTTTCAATTTACTGTCCAAGGATTTTGCGTTTGAATAACCCTGCGCCCCGAATATTATCTTTGCGCCCAGTTGGCCTGAGTGCCACGATCCTTCCATGGACCTTGGTGGCGTCTTCCCTTAGAAGATTATTAAATAATTGTTCTCAGTGTAACCAAAAAAAATCACATTCTGAAAAAAGAAAGAACGCTGAACGCAACTTTATAAATTTCTTTTTATTTACAAATAATCGACACGATAAGAGAGAAAAATGGCATGAAGTTGAGTCGAAATCTACACTTTGCCCCGCTCGTGCGCACTTTTCTCAGCGTGCAAACTCGAATTATTGGAGCACTCAGTCCGTGAGACAAAATTGCTTTCAAGAAAATATCGACCAGAACGAGGACAAAGTTGCACAGCGATTTCAGACAAAATTGCTCCCCGTGATCCTCACTTTTGGCAAATAATGTTATTTTTAACATCTCTAAAAATAGCGACCGTATGAAAAAAAGACTAAGTTGCATTGAAAGTTGAGCTTGTAAGCTTACTCTATACCAGAGATTTTACAGTAATACTGTAAACCCTCTCTGCTCTATACTCTAAGGTATCAAATAAAAGGGGGAGGGTGGTAGGAATGAACCGGGAGGGGGTGGACAAGTGGTCCAAAATTAATATACTGGGGGGGGAGTGGGTTGGGGACTGGTACATTCAACCTCATACCCCTGTACTAATAAGGACAAATCTGTTTTATGTCTCCTTCAGTGAAGAAAAGAACGAGAGATCAGTAAACTTGAGTGATTTTAGTAAGTTGCTTTGACAACTTTTTTCCATTTAGGAACAAACTAGTTTCAAAAATAATATAAACCAATGTACAAAAGAAGTTTTTAAAATGCACAAAATTGAGGTAGCCAACCCGGTACAGGTACTAATACTGAGGGTAATTTGCCATTTACTCACAAAAAAGAACTTTCATTCAGATATCTAGATATTATACTGGAAAATAATAAACGGGGGTATGGGAAACGGAGTGGGGGG
>NW_004797342.1:1069539-1072120 GCF_000002075.1 Aplysia californica
TCTCTCTCTATCTCTATCTCTCTCTATCTCTCTCTATCTCTCTCTATCTCTTTCTCTCCCCTCTTTCTCTCCCTCTGAAACACACACAAATAAACACACACACACACACACACACACACACACACACACACACACACACGCGCGCGCGCGCGCGCGCGCGCGGGTGCACGCACGCACACATACGCTAGCTCCCACACTCGTGGAATCTGTCAATTTTTATAACAAAGGGGAGATGGAAGATGGGAAGATTTTGGGGAGTGTGGGATGGCAAGTGAGTAAAAAAGAGGCAGCGGAAAAAAAGAAGCTGACATCACCTCTCTGAATGTAAACAAACGGGCCAAGGGCAAAAGGGCTTTGAAAGTGGGTCAGCTTGGTATTCGTAACGGAATAGCTTTCTGGTGAAAACTTTGGTACTCGTTTCGTAATATTACAGAACAGAAATGACTACTACATTTTCTGATGGGGTCTTAAAAAGGGTATAGAATAGTGTCTGTGAAAGTGTACCGCTTGAAGCAGGAACAAAATTAATCTATGAATTGATCTTATCGATCGACCAAAGACAAGCAACGCGTAAAAACTACCCCAGATATAAACACTAAACAGTAAATCAGAATGTTTGTTTTGTTGTTGTTTTTTCCCGAAAAAAACCCAAAGAAAATACAGCGGTATAAAGCGAATTGGAGAAATGAGAAAGCAACTATCAATGTTATTTAATGTTCATTATTCTGTCTTTTAGCTGCATTGCGTACAAAGCTATTGGATTACCCAGAAAACCTATAAAATATCCTGCTTGAACTTTTTCCTCAGGCTCACTCTTCATACTTGTTATTACCAATCTGTGACCGCAGAAATTTGGCGGTTAGTACCTCTGAGGCTGTCGGGGATTGGGGGGGTTTGAATTTTTTTTTTTATGTATGTAATTATACCGACTGGCGCAAAGCAAGCTCTGTAAAACAAGAGGAAATCGGTCAAAAGCGATCTTTTTACACAAGCGCACACGCTGTTGATGAAACCCGATAAAACAAGTAACCTAAAGCAAAATATTATCCTGCAGTTTAGCTGGCTATTCAGATCCTTCTTGATTTGTTTTTTGTTATTGTTTTACTTTTTTGTATTTACGAAAAATTTTATTGTTATCACTATTATTATCACTATTATTATATCATTATACATGCATTTATTATTATCATTATTTTTATTATTATTGTTTGCATTGTTATTATTATTTTTATTGCATATATTGTTATCATTAATATTATTGGGTCATCACAGATGTATTTGCGTGTGTATAGTGTGTGTGTGTGTAGGTATGTGTGTGTGTGTGTGTGCGCGCGCGCGCGCGCGTGTGTGTGTGTGTGTGTGTGTGTGTGTGTGTGTGTGTGCGCGTGCGTGTGCTGCTGCTCAAAGCTACTTGAGGACTTAAAGTTAGTTGCGTGCAGCCTTTGCGATTTTTTAAAACAGGACATTAATTATTAAGTCTAGACATCAATCTCTCAAGCGGTGATTGGTCCAGAACGGCGAAGTGAAAATATAATCCCTTACCATTCTTTAAAATGTCGATTGAGAGTGCATCCTTTCCGTCTTTTTTCTCCCTTTTTTTTCAAAGGAAATAATCAGACATGAACTGAAGCAAACTAGTTGCAAATCAAAACTACATCATGGACATTGACCGTTTATGCCTAAATATTGCAAACTTAAATTATTGCGGCTAAAAGGGAATCAATCAAGTATTGCGTTGTTCTATTAATCAGGGCTTATCAGTTTTACTATAAAATGTAGTAACCCTCTTACTTAAGGGGGGAATCGTTCCTCAGAGTAGCCGCCCACCAGGCCCATCTAAAACAGGTTATTCTTTCCAAATCATCGAATTTAGGACCTTCTGTGGCCTTGGGACGGAGACTCTAAGTTTTCAGTGTTTTATTAAATAGTTTCAATACTTCAAGAAATCTTCTTCTTCTTTTTTTTTTTTGTAAGTGTTTTACGGCGCTCGGAGCTGCATAAGGTCATATGAGCGCGCGGGACACATTAGACTTTTTCAGTTGGTAGGAAATTTTGAATTTTGCCAGGGTGTCGGCAGAAGCCTACTCATATCGATGTTAGACCACCAAGGGATCTTTAACGTGCGCAACTTACACACGGGACCTCTGAGATTTTTGGCCCTTGTTCGAAAAGGCTAGATCTAGGTGTAGATCTTTCCTACCAGAAGATCAGGGGTGTGGCTGAAAGACAGCAGTAAGAAGAAGCCAAAGAGTAGCATTATAAAGGCTTCAGAAACAGTCAAGAGCCCAAAGGAGGTGAGGGGGTGGGACAAAAAGAGGAGACGATAGCAGACGACAGAACATTGCTAGAGAGCAGGAAAGGAGGCGAAAGGAGACGATTTTAGAGAAGAAAATGTTTCGGGCGCTACCCGGATAAGAAATCTTCATAAATATAATTATTTAGGAATCAAAGTAGGCTGACATTAATTCTGTTGGGAGCAAAGACGGTAAGAGCCAGAGTTTAAGAGCAAGGTGTTGACAATGGAAACGTCCGCGCCTATTTTAACTTCAGCTGGGGTGACTGATGACCTTGTTTTCTGTGC
>NW_004797342.1:1072220-1074334 GCF_000002075.1 Aplysia californica
CCGAACGGCACTCACCCCACCCCCTACACACATACACCAAGTAAATATTTATGCATCCTCATTTCTAGTTAATGTTTCAGTAACTATTCACCAGCCAGCAAATAGGATGAAGGTGTGACCTACTTATAACGGCACCAAACCTAAGAAACACTTCTAGTCAAAATCAAATTATACATCAAATATAAAAAACGAACTGACCTTGGCAGTTTGCTGCCTGACATTAAATTTGTTTATCGAGGTGTTAAATCAATTGCGTAATGCAAGCAAGAGTGTGAAACCGGATTCCTTCGCCTTTTAGAGAAAAGACGGGACTTTACAATACGTGTAATTTTGTATGAAAGATAGTATTACAATACAGTCAAAAGTTCGTGACGAAAGTCATTGTCACATATCTCCTCTACTATTGAACATAGCTACATAGACACTCCAGCTTTTGCCCAATGACTTGTATTAATGTGTCTTAATAGATCGATATAATTTTTGTAAACACCTGTAAGCTGTAGTCTAGAATATTCCTAAATAAATACCTATTTAAAATTAAAGTGTTTTGTTTCTACAGATTTGAAAAGGTTTACAGATGGGGCAATATCGCTTTTAAAAGCAAGTCCGTCATGTTTGTCTTTTTCTTTTTTTTTTTTCTTTTTTTTTTTCTTTTTTTTCCCTTTTTTTCGGTAAGTGTTTTACGGCTCTCGCAACTGCATAAGGTCATATGAGCGAGTGGGACACACCTAACATTTCCAGTAGGTAGAAAATTGTGAAGTTTGCCCGGGTGGTGACCGAAGCAAACTCTTAAACATTTTTAGACCACCAAGGGATCTTTAACGTGCGCAACTTGCACACGGGACCTCCGAGATTTTTCGCCCTTGTCCGATAAGGCTATGCGTAGATCATTCCTACTAGAAGATCAGCGGTGTGGCTGAAAGACAACAGCAAGGAGCCAAAGGGAAGCAGTGGAAAGGCTGCAGAAAGAATCAGGAACCCAAGAGAGGGGGCAAAGGAGGGGAGGGGGTGGGGGCAGGATGTGGAGACGAAAGCAGGCGACAGAATATTGCTAGAGAGCAGGAAAGGATGTGAAAGGAGACAATTTAAGAGAAGAAAATTTTTCATTAGCTACCCGGATTCGAACTCGGGACCTTTGAATGAAAGGTGAATACCTGAACATCAAGGCCACGAGAGCCCACGAGAGAGTTTTTGTAATCGCGACACTATGCTTATTGAACACATGTTTTGGAAACCTTTCACGCAAAAAAGTGTTCACTATAAGATTAATTTATGTTTGTCCACTAAAACGTGTCATTGGTGAACTGTGACGTAGGCCATGAGAGAAACGGGAAGTGCTATGAACAATACCAGTTTCCGGATAACCGAGATTTATAGTGTTTCAAATAAATTTGAGGGGGAAAAGTTCATTAATCTAGCCTCATTTGTTCTGGGAAAATATGATTAAAAAACGAACTGATGCAAACTGCTGTGAAAAGTATACATGACACTGGTTCACCCGTTAAAGAGATATTTGAGGATAAGTCGCTCCACGGACTTTTTACCGCACTTATAATAATTCTATCCCTTTCACAAACGGATAGACTTAGTTTGTGAAACTACATGTAGTATGATCATAGAAGAGTGGCAGGAGTCTCTTGGTTTGTTGCTTCAGTCTATTTTGTCCTAGTTTGTTTTGTGAAAGTGGCATAGGGGCAGAGTAGGCCTAGACACCGACAGTTACCTTTTCTCAATACGTGAAGGGGTTTAAGGATTAACCTTTTTTAAAAAAGATTTTTCCCTGTAACACTCCTACCGTTCTTCACGTTTCATGTCGCCCAGTTGTTGATTGGTTTATCGTTATGACTCCACTCACTATATTATTATTTCGAGATCCTGATCTGGTCTATGGGCGCCCCCTGACACACTAAAGTAAACCCGCGTCTTAAAAAGCAGACGAGAGTATTAATGTAATCCGGTTTTAATGAGTACCATTTAGCCAGCTGGAATTTACTCTCGCAGCCTCCAATTACTCAAGTTTTGACTTTAAAGTTGATAAGTTGATTTGAAATACAAGGGTCTCACCAATGAACAACTGGAAGATACCTTAATGATTGTGAGTGTGTGTGTGTGTG
>NW_004797342.1:1075483-1078448 GCF_000002075.1 Aplysia californica
GCACACACACACACACACACACACACACGCACTCATACACACATTGACACACCGAGGTTGTTGTAGGGTTTTTTTTACATTATTGTCCGTTTCAACGTAGATACGCATGGCTCTCTTTCAGGAGTTTCGGGAAGAAAAGTACAGTAGTAAACTGTAGGTTTATGTTTATATCGCTTTACGCTTATCAGTTATTTACGACTGCTTATCTTTTGGCCATAACCCAAACTAGGGGGAGCGATAATGCGCCGACGAAATGCGTTTTAGTCTCGACATCTATACTGTCAGAAAGAGAGCACCACCTTGCTGAAGATACCCTTACAAGGACTTTTAGGTTTCAGTCCACTAGATATTTTACTGCGATGTCTTTGTTTAACTTGAGGGTCTACCACATGACCAGCCTGACAACTCGCTACCTTAGTATCACAAAGTTCTATTAAATTGACATTTTTGGCAGTTTTGAGTTTACTAAGACCATGAGGTCAGAAACTAAATGTTCTGTCTGCTCTTTCAAAATCCTAAGATTATTCGGAGTCGTTACCGAGATATTCAAAGAATTGCATCTGAAAACTTATGTCAAATTTCTCAGAATTAGATACTGAGCAGATAGAACATTGTGATTCTAGTGAAGCTAACTGTTTCACTTGACGGTCTATTAGGCTATCACAATCCACAACTCTTCCCTGACCTTAACCCAAAAACTCACCCGTCCTCTTTTTTCTGCCGGATTTGGTGCTTAAGTTTGGCATTAGATACTCTAAAACAGAAACGTCATAGTATTCACGGTAGAGCATCAAGTGGATTTATACCAACTTTTATAAGAGACCCGTAAAAGCCACCAACCCCCCTCAACCCATTTCCCCCCTCCACATCCTAAGTCAGTCTTCAAAATCTTCCTATTAGAATGAGTAGACCTCCATTGCTATAATAATAATAATAATATACATTTAAAAATTCACTTGTACTGTCCTTGTATATTAATTCAAAACAAAAACTACAAAAATCAAGAGCAAACCGGTTGTTTCTCATGAACAATGCGCAACACAGCAATACTAATCTAAACTTTTCACCGGTGTTTGTGAATCGGCGTTTGGGCGCTTCGCCGTTGCACGCAGGAGACGTGTTCGGTTCCCTGTTGAAAAGAATGTTTATTGATCACCTCAGTTTTTCTGCTGGGACATTATATCCCTCTTATACGGTGTTCACACATACAGGAGTAGAGTCGACGAGTGATTCCCGATAAGATAATGACAAATTCGATGAGTTTAATCGTGACGAGTATCTGCCCATGACTGTTAACATTATTGTATCGGCGAGCACTTGGGGAGACGTTCGCCGAGCAATAATTCAGAACGGCGAGCATCTAGCCGAACGTCTCACCGAGCGTCTTGCGAGCAATTAATTTGAATCCTGGCCGCTTGCAGACCCGAGAAACGTAGCGGCCGAGTAAAATTTCACACGCCAACAAACTCGTCGACCACGCTGACCATCTTGCCGACCCGTCGCCGAGTTAGTCGGCGTGCAATGTTATAATATAATATAGAGGGGGCAAATAAATTTTGTGTTCATTCCTTCAACATGTCTCATAATTATGACACAGACGACAGATGAGTACGTCATGTATACATATTATTATGGTGCCCTTGCTGTTGTGCTACTGTTGTGCTGGTGCAAGAAGAGGAGAAGAGGAGGAGGAGGAAGACCTGTTGTGTTAGACCATGGCTCATAAGAAGACCTCTGTTTTGGACAGTTTGAGAAGCTGAACTGCAAGTTGAAGATATAGCATCCTTCAGGAACGTCCTCAGAGTTTCTCCAGAATTTTTTCAAAGCACCACAGGGGAAAATTGGCCACACCATCCACAAGGCAAACACTTTCTGGAGGCAGTCACTGGAACCTGGCATCAAACTGACTGTCCCTTTTCAATGCCTGGAAACAGGAAATAGTTACAGATCTCTACAGTATGACTTCAGGTGCGAAGGTCGCCGTGTCACGGTGTATGCTCGTCGTGTCAACTTTTGCACGCCGTGCTTGAGTAACTCAGACCCCCGGTGCAAGATTTTTACACGGCGACCAATAATTTAACCCGCAGAACATGAAATTTAACTCGGCTTCCATTCAAATCTCGTCGGTGTGTCTCACTGTCACTCGGCAACGCAATCAACTTTGCACGCCGAGCTATTTCTGACACTCCCCGAGTCCTCCCCGAGTTTTCCGCGAGCGAGTATTTGACTCGGCGACTCATTTTTCGCTCGGCATATTTGAAAATTTCTGCAAGCTTCCCGTGTAATAATTTCACACGGCGAGCACGAAATATCCCTCGGGGAGGGAGGCCAATTGTTCGGCGAAATGTATCCAGAGTAGCCCCGACATGCTGAACTTAGAAATTTTGTCTTACTCGGCTTCATTACTCATGTATGCGGGAACACAGCATTAGCCCTGTTGGCCCTGGCAGACGGGATCGAAGCCCACAGTCCTCCTAATCTGTGTCGATGGGGTTGTAGAAACCACCTACGTAAACAATAACATGAGACTTTTCCAGTAAGACTGCTTCCAGGGACTGTTTCGTAAGATAAGCTGTTGAGATGCCCTGCTTGCGAAATAAGCACTTTTATATGCATGCAGTTGAAATGTTAAGGAAGTGGTCTGTTGATATCCAATATGCAGAACTTGAAACTCAAAACATGGAGAGTAAACCGAACACAAATGGACTATTTCAATTGCACTTCTTTAGGATTAGTGAAGTCTAGAGGGGAAAAAATCATTCTAAGATAAAATTGGAAATTCATTTGTAAACAAACGCCACAGATCCAAATTCGAAGGGCAGTTCTTTTAGATGTTTTTTGTATTGTTTTATTTTGTTTTGCTTCCTTTTTTGTGATTGTGTTGTTATTTGTTCCGAGGGGGTGTTGATGTTTTTTGTTTGCTTTTGTTGTTGGGTTTTGGGTAGTTGTTTTTTGTTGGGGGGGG
>NW_004797342.1:1079208-1080724 GCF_000002075.1 Aplysia californica
GAAATGTTTGGAGCCCCGAAGAGTATGCTCTTCGCCAGGGCCACCGCCTCCCTTGAGTAACGGGTGAGTCAGTCCAACCTCCCTGAATCCTCCCCCGAAGAGATCCCACCGCCGGACCTCCGTGGCGGGTCATCTCAGCATCCAGATGCTCCAAATCTTGGGGTTCCTCGCTGCACAATGGACAGATTGAAAAAGACTCGCTGTCTCTCTGGAGGCGGAGTCGGCTTGGGTTTGGCGTCCTTTTGTTTGACCTGGGGGGGGGGGGTTCTCTGAGACATTTTAAATTCTAATGTTCTTTTCCCTCCTCTCTTTGACCCTTAAGTTTTTGGGATCCTATTTAAATTGTTTTCTCTTAGTCGTTGTTGTTGTTGTTGTTGTTGTTGTTGTTGCTGCTGTTGTTGTTGTTGTTGTTGTTGCTGTTGTTGTTGTTGTTGTTGTTGCTCGAGGTGGTGGTGAGAGCAATTATTTTTTGCCTTTGTTATTCCTCTTTTAATTTTTCAAAAGAATAATTAAAGCCAAATCGTTCCTTGCCGATGATTTTGCTGTATTTTATTGTTGTTACTCTGGAGCCTTTAGGCTTGTTCATAAGGTGTAAGAGTTACAATTGGAGCGCGGTGTATGTAGGCCAACTACATATGGATCGAAACTACCATATTTATGGAAAACTCTCCTTGGGACAGTGCCAGTTGTTGTATATGGCCAATACATGGGTATAGATCATTTAATTTAAGTATTACTTTCCTCAACCAAATTGCTGTCACTGTGAAGTTGATTCTCAGTAATACATCCTGGAATTAATTACCATTAAAACATGTACAATGTATTTAAGAAGAGCAGTGATGGAATAGGCCACGGGAGAGGAGGAGTTGCCTTCACACATTTGTCGCTTGCCTATTCTTTGGGTTGCACGACTGCTCTGTTGTCACTCATTCATACTTTTGTGCATATTTGAAATAGCATTACTGATTTGTTGTCGCACACTGAACAATTTCTTTAAAAGCCACTCATTTGAAACCAGCACCCTTTCTAGGTTACTCAAAGTTAGTTTTCTGCCGTTTCAGATCTCTTAAACCCAGTGCACACTGCCAGTCGGATTGGTCTGATTTAGTCAAGACCAGCCAGATTTTCCTTCACGGATGGGAAAAAGGCTACCATTTTTTTGTTCAATGCGACTTATTTGACTCGAGATCATAAAACCTTTGCCTCACCCATGAAGAAAAATCCGGTTGGCCCAGACTCAATGTAATGAATCGGATTGACAGTGTGTAATGTAATGTATAGCAATCTATGTACCTTAAATGTTAATAGGCATGTTTTACAGAGAAATCGTGTTGGTGTCTGAGTCAAGGCCATAGACTTACTATTAGCATTACAAATCATGTTCGTGCTTGAGTCATGTCCATAAGCGTTCTATAGGCACAGTTTGGGTTTTCGCTGAGGCAAAGGGTAATTTGTGTATTACGTGCTCGAGTCAACAAGACATGTACCTATCATAGATAATGATCCTATTTGCTTG
>NW_004797342.1:1082099-1083514 GCF_000002075.1 Aplysia californica
GTGTGTGTGTGTGTGTGTGTGTGTGTGTGTGTGTGTGTGCTTGCGTGTGCGTGTGCGTGTGCGTGTGCGTGTACGTGTGCGTGTGCGTGAGATACATAGTATATCTATGTGTGTGTATGTATGTGTGTATGTGTGTGTGCGCGCGCGCGCGCGCGCGCGTGTGTGTGTGTGACATGTGTTGTTTGTGTGTGTACAAGCAGAGGTACAAAATGATATTTTATATAATTGTATACTATGCCAATACATAATAACATATAAACATTCAAACACACGTACGCGGGCTCAGCGCTTGTACACACGCATGCGCTCACACGCGATCATACCCGGGAACGAACATATTATAAGTGCGGTCACTGACATACATACTACTTAAAAAACACATTCATAAATCATACTCAAAAAAAGAAAACAAAAACAAAAAAGCACAGCCTGCTACCATCTCCAAAATCTACGGAGGGAAAACAAGATGAATGTGATGCTTAACAAGGGGGGACAAATTAATGACACCTCAACAACAACAACAAAAACGAATGTATTCCTCCTGCCTAATTGGACAGACAGCTGTTGGGCAATGGGTCGTGTTTCTTTAACTAAGTAGACCAAAAATCGTTTGGGTTTTTTCCTTCTATCAGACATGTATTTGCACCGTTGTTGTCGAAGTCTTGCAAAGGGTCAAACTGTTACATCATTCCTACATGTACTGAAAGTTTGCCAACCATTTTCTGGTTGGATTTGAAAACATCTCAAGTGCACATTTTTGTGAAAAGCTGGAAGGTTGTCCTGAGAGATATTGTAATGGAGAAAACAGTTGCTCGACCAGAAATATGGGGCGGGGGAGCGATCTCTTTGTTTTTTGTTTGTTTTTTTCCTTTTCTGTAATAATAATATTGCCTGTACACCACAGTTATATGTTCACCGTGTTATACTGAAGCCTTTGTCAAAAATTCCCTAGTTGTTTGCAGCCTTTAAACGCTATAATGATATTGCATTTATTAATCTAGAAAACGTGGTTCAAGATTTTGTCTGCACACCCGTTGCGCACTTTGTAAAGCAAATTAATCTCAGTGAGAGAGGGACAGAGAGAAAAAGGGGAGGGGGAGGGAGAGAGGAGGGGGGAGAAATAAGTAAGAGAGAGAGAGAGAGAGAGAGAGAGAGAGAGAGAGAGAGAGAGAGAGAGAGAAAAGGTGGCGAAGAGAGGAGTAAACGAGAGAGAGGGAGGGGGGGGGAGAGAGAAAGAGGGAGAGAGAAGGGTGATATTTGATGAGGTATGACATCCTGTCTCTTCTGGCACATTATTCCTTTCATCCCTAATTCGACCCTAAAGGCCGGGTCGAAACGGAAACCTCCCAAAACATATGAAAAATGTGTCAATTGTGCGTGCGTGTGTGTGTGTGTGTGTGTGTGTGTGTGTGTGC
>NW_004797342.1:1084368-1085474 GCF_000002075.1 Aplysia californica
AGGAGAGAGAGAGAGAGAGAGAGAGAGAGAGAGAGAGAGAGAGAGAGAGAGAGGGGGGGGGTGAAATGAAGGTAACTACAATCTATATTTTGTGCTCCGCAAAAGCTGGTGATATTGCACATTTAAATTTTTACCACAATTGGATTGATAATAATAGTATATTACCATGTTGTATCATATTATCCTATCTTTTTGCGCTTTGTTCTTTTTTTTATATAGATTCCATGAGGACGAGAAAAGAGCTATCATCAAGTTCTATGGGGTCGAGCAAGTTTCATAATATGCTCTGGATATTATTATAGCTGTTAATGTGTGGCGGTGTTCTACTTGTTAATAATAAATGTACATGTAGACCTTTTTAGAGAGTCCGCAAATGGGGTTACCCGCAGCACTTCCTGCTAGGTTTGTGACAGAAAAACATGTGCGTGAAAGGTCATTATCCACACTCTTCTTTTTGTTAAGAGTTCGTTTATTACACTAGTGATTCCCTGTACTTGAAGTTCTTCGTTTCGTACACTGCAGTTTAATGAGCGAAAACTGCCGCAGTCGTGCTTAAGGACAGATTGCGACAACTGACATTTTATTAGATTGTTCACTATTATCACGGAAACGAGAGTTAGAAGATACAGCGGTTGTGTTCGGCTTTCACGAAAACTGAACTTTGTTGAATTTCAAGATGCACTGGTTTGTTTGTATTGGTAGTGATGCTGTTGTTGTTGTTTGTTTGTTTGTTGTTGTTGTTGTGTGTTTTTTTGGGGGGGGTTAATTTTTTTAATTTTTTTTTGGGGGGGTGCTGTTGTTGTTGTTGGTGTTGTTGTGATGGTGGTATAGTCCGTACAACACCAAATAGACAGCTTGTCGAGCTCACTACGCCGAATCTAAGAGGCGAATCTTTCTGATTTTTTGAAGACGTCTCTGAATTCTAAAAGACCTAAATAATCTCAATTTTCGTGCACATGCAACAAATATAAAGAAGTGTTTTCTATATAATCATTAGTAATTAATTGCTCATTAAACTGAACGCCACGCACTTTTTACAACAAATACGGTACTGTGCTAAAACAATAACAATACAGGGTGTCGTTGTAGGGGCTTAACCAGAAATT
>NW_004797342.1:1085973-1087463 GCF_000002075.1 Aplysia californica
TCTGAAGCAAAGAGCATACTTCCTGCGGACACTTTTTTGGCTGAGTGGCCCATCTTGTTATTTACTATCTTTGGTTCAACCCAGAACCGGGGGTCAACAGAGTGCTAAATTGGAAGCGCTACTAGGCATGCCACATAGAAATAGTAATGTTTGAATCAGAATGAAAAGAAGCACGTCGTCACAATAACTGCCATTTTGCGCTTGGGAAAAGCCAGGTAGATAGACAGAAACAAGGTAAGAGAGAAATAAGCAGTTGAAGGTCTACCACCGACTTTCTAAAATCACCCTCAATGTAACGCTCACATGTTTACTGCAATGCAATAATTTAGGAATTTGAAGAACAAGTTGATGATGACATCATAGGCGCATTTTTGCATGAGATTTCCTTCCATGCTGTCTTTATGGCGGTGACCACAGACCAGTAGAAAAGAAATAGCTTTTGGTTACAGATGACTCGCCTTGATTTGCTACTCAATTGTGTCGTCCACTGCAAAGTTTCAAGTTCAATAACACCAAATTCAAAATCGAAGGTTTGCTTGGTACGCCAGTTGCACTTTATCTACGTTGCTCAGAAAATCAGAAATATTTGACACCTTGAACGTCTATACTTTGCAATTTCGCCAGAAACTGTGATCCCCCCTCTGCAGGAATTGAGTCCGCGCCAGGTGCCTTATTGAAGGACATGGCACTTCTGGTTTCAGTGCTTGGTAGGGGGCAATCAAGGGAGGTGTTCAGTGGAATTTGCGGGAGGGATTCAGTTGACTCAGAATTGAATCTTGATGGTCGGTTTAGGACATTCGCAACGTGTTCAGCTCAGCGTGTCAGCATCTCATTTTAGTCTTTTTTTTAAATAGTTTTAGTAGAGTTTTTACGGCGCTCGCAACTGCATACGGTAATATGAGCGCCAAGGGGTGAATGTCAACAGAGAAGTCCATACAGGGAATAAGGTTTACTCTGCTCAGTGCTCACCTCTCCAGCTGCAACAGCACAAAGTCTGCTTCGACTATCAAGGCACCACGGAAATAGCAGGTCACAAGAGAGTGACAAACATACAAAAAAGTATTTTTTTAAATGACGATAGTAAAGATCAGAAAAGAATAAGAAGCAGTTCCTCGTATGCAGTTCAGGCACAGTTATGAGCGTGACATTGATGAATCAGACCATTTACAATTCTACTGAGCATAAGAACATGTTGATGTCCCCTCTTTGGGAATGGTCTAAAGATACTTCAGTCAGTAGCATGAGGGGTCATCTTTGTTTGCCATGCTCTTGGAATCTGGGTTAAGAAGGGATGAAGTCCAAACGATATGAACCATAAATGCGGTGTAGGCTCTCATAGAATGTGTGAGAGTTGTAATATTAGATCTATAATATAAAATTATTGGTATATAAATAAAGCAATGGTTTGTGTGTGTACATATGTGTGTTTTGTGTGCGTGCATATGTGTGCTTGTGTGTATGTGTGTGTGCTTGCGTGTGTTTGTGTGTGT
>NW_004797342.1:1090611-1093574 GCF_000002075.1 Aplysia californica
CACACACACACACACACACACACACACACACACACACACACACACACACACACACACACACACGTGATAGCCTCGACCCTCTTTCCCAAGGCTGACAAAGGCCAGTAACATACAGTAAGTTTTATGTTATGGCACACAGCTGTCTCATTTTGTTGTTTCTCGCTGTTACCCTGTCAGTCTCGATGGAAGGCAGACAACGCTGAGCATGGCAACCATTTCGACATAAACCAACTAACAATGGGACATAAAGTAGATAAACCTGCCGACCTTCACAGAAAGCAAATTGTGTTTTACGTCGTTAACTACGTTGTACAAGTAACCTACGATAGCAAGGCCAGAGAGCCTGCTGGATCTCAATGGGTCGGTGTCAAGCAAACACACACACGCACACACACATGCACTCACACACACACGCGCGCACACGCGCACACACACACACGCACTCACACACACACACGCACTCACACACACACACACACACACACACACACACACACGCACGCGCACATACACACGCACACAAACACGCGCACACACACGCACACACACATACAAATAAACAAAAAAACGAACAAATGGTATTAATAGAAAATAAAAGATAATGTTCAAACTGGGTGCTTTGAACAAAAAAGAATTTGTTTCTCACTCTTGATCTTTCGTTACAGTACAAAGTACAAGGTGTATTAAAATTATTGTCTACTTTTACGCAGTCAAACGCTATAGTGCGGTCAAATATTCGTAACGCAACTTATTGTAAAATATCTCCTCAACTATCCAACATTTTTTCTCCAATTTTTGCACAATGACCTGTTTCAATTTGTCTTAACAGATCAACATCTAATTTTTGTAAACATCTGCTAGCTGTGTTCTAGAAAATTCCTTATATCGCTTTTTTTTAAATCCAAGTGGGTCGTTTCTACAGAATGTTAAATGTATACAGCAGGGGCAGTATTGCTTTTAACTGCAAGTCCGTCATGTTTTTTCTAATCGGGTCATTATGCTTATTGAACGCATGTTTTGAGAACCATTATTAGTGCAAAAAATGTGTTCACAATAAAATTGATTTCCTGTAATAAGTAGGCCTATAAGTTTTGCCACTAAAAATTGTCATTGATGAGCTGTGACGTAGGCCATATGCGTAATCAAAATGTGTGAGAAGCGAGAAGTGCTGTGAACAATCCCTTTTTACGTGTGACAGAGATTCAAGTATTTTATATAAATTTATGAAGCAGTTTTTTAATCTAGCCCCAATTGTTCTGGAAAAACATATGATTTAGTTAAGACAAATTGATACAAACTGCTGCGCAAAGTATGAGTGACATTTACTCAGCAGAGGGGGGGGGGGGGTTGTTGTTTTGTTTTGGGGGGGTTGTACATTTGTAAGTAAAACGTGTTTTACGGCGTTCACAATTGCATAGGGTCATATGAGCGCGCAGGACACTCTTTTAACATTTTCAGTTGGTAGGAAATTTTGAATTTTGCCCGAATGGCGGCCGAAGCCCACTCTTATCGATTTTGGACCACCAAGGGATCTTTAACGTGCGCAACTTGCACACGGGACCTAGGAGATTTTTTGCCCTTGTCCCAGAAGACTAAGTGTAGATCTTTCCTACCATAAGATCAGTGGTGTGGCTGAAAAACAGCAGAAAGAAGGAGCAAAGGAGAAACAGGGGACAGGCTGCAGAAAAAGTCAGGAGCCCAGAGGAGGGGGCAAAGGAGGTGATGGGGTGGGGGCAGAAAGTGGAGACGAAAGCAGACGAAAGAATATTGCTAGAGAGCAGGAAAGCAGGTGAAAGGAGACAATTTTAGAGAAGAAAATGTTTCCGTCGCTACCCGGATTCGAACCCGGAACCTATTGAATGAGATGCGAACGCCTTAACCTCTAGGTCACGAGAGCCTCTTTCATACCTCTTCATCAGCTTTGTGACCTGACCTGTCATTATCATTAAACAACTCTTCGTACATCATCCTTCAAACGCAAACGGGGTCTCTCGGGCGTTCGCGTCTCATTCAATAGGACCTGTTCCTGCTCAAGGCTACCGTGCTCTGTTGTCAGCATTCGTCTCCATTTTCTGCCCCAACGCCCTTCCCCCTTTGCACCCTCCTCTGGGGTCCTGACTCTTTCTGTAGCCGTTCTACTACTACTCCTTGGCTCCTTCTTACTGCTGTCTTTCAGTCGCACCCTGATCTTATGGTAGGCACGGTCTTACACCTAGCCTTCTCAGTTATGGGCGAAAAATCTAGGAGGTTCCATGTGCAAGTTGGGCATGTTAAAAATGCCCTTGGAGGTCAAAAATCGATTAGACTAGGCTTAAGCCGCCACGGGGGCAAAATTCAAAATTGATTCCTGGCTAATTCCTACCAAAAACAGGAAATGTTGAATGTGTCCCGCGCGCTCATGTGACCTTGTGCAACTGCGCGCGCTGTAAAACAATTTTAATTTTTTTTTTTTTAAAGTAAAAGCGCAGACAATTCCGAAAGCTATACACTGAACACCCATCCCAGCCCCTATGGAAGATGAAGAAAGGAAAGAGGAAAAACTGCACTGACAATGTTACCAAAATAAATGCAAGTACTGCACAAGTAACAGAGGTACATTATATTTTCCCATTGATTCTAATGCGTGTATACACTGGCGCAATGTATTGCACACCACCCTCTTTCTCGCCTTTACCAAAAAAAACAACAACAAACAAACAAGATAGCTCTTGTAATGGAACCGTTTGGGAGTGGGGGTGGGGGCGAGAAAAAGATCTTATTCTTAATCTTACAAGTAAATGTACATGACAATTCGAAGTTTGAAGTTCGAATTTCAAAGTGCAACTCAAGATCCCAACCAATTGACCATACCAGCAATTTCATCTCACGACAGAGGTAAAAAAAAAAATCAAGCTTTAGGACTAATTTAACTCATTTTGTTCCTTTTATTTATTTATTTATTTATTCATTCATTTACGTATTTA
>NW_004797342.1:1096040-1106044 GCF_000002075.1 Aplysia californica
GATAGATAGATAGATAGATAGATAGATAGATAGATAGATAGATAGATAGATAGATTATATTATCACGGTTTTCAGTCCGGTCGCCAACCCACAAGACTACCACGCCACCGTTCGCAATTTGTTTTCTGTATTTCGATAATCTCATTTGCCTGAGCATATTATGTAACGTTTAAGTCTAATAACTTCAATGCATGTGCATTGAAAACAAACAAAAAATGGTTTCCGCAATAAAAGTATGACCTCTACACAACACACCGACCGTATTTTAAGTAGGTGATGACTTCTTACTTTTAAGTTAGAGGGATACGGGCCTCGAAAACTTCAACATTATAATAATATTATTGTATACATTGAACGTACCAAAAATGCTTCGAGGAGTCACCAAATTAAGCCATCAAAAGTACTCTAGTTCAAGACTCGTATTATGTATGGATTTGTTTTAGTAGAGGTTTAACGGCGCTCGCAACTGCATAAGGTATGTACAGATGCCCAACACCAAAAACGAAGGGATCGTTCGTTACCTCAGATTTAAGTTACTGATCCCAATTTCTTTTCTTTTTTTTAAAATCTCCGCAAGTTCACAGAAATAAAAATAACTAATAATATCAGTCACAATTTGATAGATGTACCAGGGTAAATGTACTGACTTTTAAAAATCATAGTACAGTAGAAATACTCGTAATTCCTCTCATGACCCCTTTAGGGTCAGCAACCTAAGCCTATTTTCCGTCGGAAAGTTATTTTGGGAGCATTGTTGCTGTTATGTATAGAACGTATCGTATAGAGCTGACCTGGGAAATAAGCTACATAACCACCAGGCACTTGACACTCGCGAGTATGAATAGTTCCCTTACTCTTCTAAAAGACTACTAAGCATGTCATGTGCCCGATGCAATAGAATGTATCTTTGCATCCAGGGTGAAAACATATTGAGGGTTTTTATACTATTATATTTAACAGCTCTATACGTGTGCCACTTTTGGTGATACAGTAAAGCTAATCCAGAGTGTGGCGAAATGCACTGTGACACAGCCCATGCTCTCTCTCTCACTCTCTCTCTCTCTCTCTCTCTCTCTCTCTCTCTCTCTCTCTCTCTCTCTCTCTCTCTCTCTCTCACTCTCTCTCTCTCTCTCTCAGAATGTCTCTCTCACCCCTTTAAGCAGTGGCGGAGCGTAGTAGAGGGTTTAAGGGCTTGAGCCCCACCCACTCACATCCCACCCCCAACTCTTTCCCTCCGTAAATGAAAGTTTCTTCTATAAACGAGGTACAGTGGAACTCGGATTCAACGAGGTCGCCGGGCCTGACCTAAAATCTCGTTGAATCCGAGAATTCGTTATAGCAAATATGAAGTTTTATGTAGATAATTAGAGGCACTGAGCAAGTAATGTATTTAAAATAAGTCACAAGTAATGCCTGAAATGCCTGCATATTATGAGCTGTGTTTAAAAAAAAAAAAAAGACCGATTCGTTCTAATGCACACTACTGAGTCATCTCGATAGTTTACCAAAAAATTGTGTTGCTGTGCAGAGCCTAGCATACGGCAACTTTTGATTCCATAGACCAGCGCACAATTCATTAAGCAGATCTACGTCAAGACTAGCTTATCATTGCAATAGCGATCAGTTGCCGATGGAAAAAAGACTGACGCGTTTGTATCTGCGATGTTTAACGTCCGGACCGCTAGTGCCCCCCTCCCTCCCGACACGCACACACAGCCACACGTGTGCAGGCTGCCCATCCGACTCCGACACACGCCAGAGCTGACACGTGCGCGTGTCAACAACGCATGTGTTGGTATGGAAAAAGGCCGCTGATTGGTCGCATGCGATCGGCTAAGTGAATAATAGTTCACGATGTAGGTTCAAGGGATGGTTTTCGTAAATAGATAAAGTTCGTTCAGGAAGAAAAATGAGCGAAACCACGTCTGCTGAGGCTGTTCACCCTGGAAGCGACCTCGTTGAATCCGAGCTCGCTGGTTTAAGTGCTCGTTGAATCCGGGTTATTTTTATTGACTTTAAAGAAGAAAAAAAACGGGGAATCTATCTCATCTCGTTGAATCCGAGCTCGTTAAATTCGAGTTCCACTGTAATCAGTTGAAACAGTTAGAACTGTTTCAGATTCTTCCGCCTCCGCCTTTAGTTGCATGAGGTGAACACACACGCTTGCTCGTTTATCCAATCACTCTAGTCAGCGCTTACAACGATAGTAACCTAACAGCCAATCAAATGTGTTTAGGGCTCAGAAAAGGATGAGCCCATTCCCACCGGCCTTTCTTAATGTAACTCTTCTTGAAAAAAAGGTACATGTACATGTAGAGTGTAAACATGGTAGGCCAACGACATTCAGTTGGTGTTAATCATTCCTGTCATCGAAAGGGGGCCAAGCTATTAATATTATTATTATACAGTATTTGTGAAAGTTGGTCACTTTGGTCTCCTAAAACTTCGAAAAACACAACACTGTAAATCGAGAAAATTTAAAGGGATTTTTTAAAAACAACAAATTTACACCCAAGTTCAAGAAGCCTCATCATTTTAAAATCTTTAAGCAGAAGTTGGCAGGTAAACAAAAGGCATGAGGGCTCTCGTGGCCTAGAGGTTAAGGTGTTCGCCTCTCATTCAAAAGTCCCAGGTTCGAATCTGGCTAGCGACCGAAAAATGTTCTCTAAAATTGTCCCCTTTCACCTCCTTTCCTGCTCTCTAGCAATGTTTTGTTGTCTGATTACGTCTCCACTTTCTGCCCCCATCCTCTCACCTCCTTTGCCCCCTCTTCTGGGCTCCAGACTCTTTCTGCAGCCTTTCAACTGCTTCTCTTTGGCTCCTTCTTACTGCTCCTTCAGCCACACCCCTAATCTTCTGGATAGCAAAGATCTACACCTGGCCTTCTCGGACAAGGGCGAAAAATCTCGGAGGTCCCGTGTGCAAGTTACACACGTTAAAGATCCCTTGGTGGTACAATACAACAATATTATACAGAAGGATGGCTGAACTGGAATACACAACAGCTGAAGGCAATACTTTTCCTCCATATACGTATGTACGAGGGGACACTATCACAGGAACACATCCTGCAGGTGTGTACTGTTTAGCTACCTCCCTTATAATTCATCACTCCCATTGTCCCCGTTGGCCAAATTTCTGGATGGATTGACAGCCAAACAGTTGACAACCACGAGTTGGGGTTGACAAATTAAATGTTAGGCATCGTGGTGAAATCAGGCGCTCGTCAAGATAACGAAACCTGAGGAAAAGGCATTTTTCGGACAGTTTGGCAATTTTTATTTTTTTGGTTCAACCCCTTATACATGTCGATATATATAAAAACACATTCCAGGTGAATATTACTGAAAAACGTTGATTAAGGGCACAAATTATGTCATTTTTTTTTTTCAAGGACTCTTTAGCTATTGGAGTCATCAAACTTTGGCAGCCATTTTCTCGCTAATGTCACTATTGAAATTGATGGACCTCACCCCCTTCAATCACAAATATATTGACTTCTATTCAAGAAAGATGGGTATTTTTTTCATAGGAGCAAAGCAAATAAAAAGCTCTCTGATAATACCAATGACTCTACATGCCCAAAAATTGATGACAGCCTGATTCCATCGCGTTGTGACACAAATTCGTCTGCAGTTCAACATAATCACCTGGACCATAAAACTAAACACAAGGCACATAACATTTTTTTTCCACTGATCATAATACAGTAGTCTTGTCTTAGCCTAAGAATAAGATCCTGCATTTTCCTTGCTCCCGAGCACCGGGGTCTCAGGCGGTGACAATGTTGAACTTCGGATAAATTAGTGTCACGGGATCTTAGCCAACTTCAACACACCAAGGGAAGAATGTACAGTGTCCCATTTTATGGCCAACAGCTGGTAAAATGGTCTCCCTTCGCTCTGAAAAGAACAGACATGACCCCTGGGTGGGTTTATGACATAGGGTGAGAAAAGAGTGGTCAACCTTGATGATCAATCACAGCGGCATGAGGCACGCCGTTTTCACTTATTATCCTAAATAGTGAGTCTCAAGATCTACACTTATCCAGTTGCTCCTCTCCTTTGCCTGTACAAAATTTATAGCTTTACATCTCTGACCGAGTTCCCCAGCCTTTGCCGCTACACACCATTATGTAGTGACCACACAGATTAAAATTCAAAGTTTGTCTTGCAAATTCGGGAGCAGAGACAACTGCTGCAATGGAAAGGGAAAAGCTCACAGATGGATGTGTGATCTCCACTGGAGCGAACGTGTAGGCCCTACCCACCCAGCGAGTGATGTAGGGTTAGGTGGACAACTCAGATGCGAGTGTGATGTTTGGGGGAAAAAATGCCCGTCCGGGGCAAACATTGTACCATTTCATCAAGTTTAACAACACTTATGTGTTCAGATTCACGAGAGTGGCTGATCTTTGACGCAACGGGCAGTTCAATGATTTCAACTTTTCACTCTTGGTTGATTGGCTGTGTCTGCCCCGGTTTTTGTTCCGTAAACTATGATCTGAAATACCGGATCTTAGCACACTAATTTTAGTATTGTAGTAAAAATACTGTGTGTGTGTGAGTGTGTGTGAGTGTGTGTGTGTGTGTGTGTGTGTGTGTGTGTGTGTGTGTGTGTGTGTGTGTGTGTGTGTGTGTGTGAGAGAGAGAGAAAGAGAGAGAGAGAGAGAGAGAGAGAGAGAGAGAGAGAGAGAGAGAGAGAGAGAGAGAGAGAGAGAGAGCAGAGAGAGCAGAGAGAAAGAGATTATGTTGTATTCCTAAGTACAGTAAAACTACTGCATTTTGCCATCTTTACTCTTTAAAAAATGAACACGCAACGTGAACAAACTAAAATTCACTATTTTTTTCAAGTAAACGTTTTTAACAAAAATTACACTTTGTACTTCTACGTTTTAGACAGCTTTTGAAGAGTAATAATAATAACTGGAACAGCCAAGACTAAGTTTTCAGCCAAGAATGTTATCTCAAGATTTTACAGTATTACTCATGGTCTTGCCGTGCGCCATACTCTTCAGCCTTGAGGGGAGGGGAAGCAACAACCGATGTGGTAATAGCATTGTGATGTCAAACACCCCTGCCCCTCGCACTCTTCTTATCATTTTCATTGGACGGCCGTACTATGTGTGCCTACTGCACACTTGAACAGCTCTACATAATTGCATTTTGGCATTAAGTACCACTCAAAAATAAATATTTACATTAGAGTTAAAACTCAACATTGAATTTAACAAATGTTATAAAAGAAGAGGTACTGGGACCTGAGAAAAAGATCGACTTAACCAAGGATCAACTAAAGCGACTTCAACACAAGAGTAATACAAAAACACATGACTTAAACTTTTGAGGAGAAAATAGCTTGAACTGTCTCTGTTCAACATTTTTGTTATAGTCTGATAGTCCTTAAATGAAAACATGAACACCTAAAATTCAATCAACTCATTTATTCAAGAGTAACACATTCTTTATCCAACCAGACCATTATTTATTTCCATAAACAAAATTTCAAGAGTTGCTCCAGCCTGAACCTACAATCAAACAACACCCAGGCCCCCACCCAAATCTATAAATATCAGGACTCAACCATCACATGCTGCATTCTTTCTCACATTCACAAAACAACAAAGTTCAATCATCTACACACATGAGAAACCAAATACTCATCCACACACCATGCTAACATGATAGTTTCAGGGATGTACACATGATACAGGCACACTATACGTCAACAACTAGAACAAAGCATCAAGAATCTGAGGGAAATCCAAAGACTCTCACAATTCCTGCATCTCTGTCCCTTCTGTCATCACACGCGTAAGCTAACAAATATCTCTTGGGATGCCAAGCCACCGTGAATGTAGGGGAATCACATGTTATCTGATGAAGTTTTTCTCCTGAGGAAAAACAGAATGCAAGAGAACTTGTGTTAAAACAGCACCTGGACATAGAAGGCTGGTACACGCTCCCACAGACTGACTTTAGAAATAAAGTAAAAAAGTACACCTCCAGTCTGTGGGAGAGCCACTGGGAAAACCAGAAAATAGTAAGAAGAACATTGACAGTCTTCAACAAATCAACTCCAGGAAAATCTTAAGACAGCCCATCCAGAATAGACCTTGTTAATGTGGCAGTTAAAATGAGAGAACAAAAAATTATAGCTTATTCACTTTCCTTTCTTCGAGTTAAAAAACATTTTAGCTCTATCAATTTGCCAACAATACCCACAAAACCTGTGTGGCACCCCTGTAGGCCAGCCACTAAACTCAAATAATTTATCCAAAAATCTTGATTCAGTAACAAAAAAGTTTATTTGGGCCCTATATTAAGCATACACAGGATCACTACAAAGAATGATTCACAGTAACCTACTCAAGACTACTCATTTTGAGACAGCGACAACACCCTGCCTCCACATTTCAGCATGTAACTGTCAAACTGTCTTGACACACCCCCACCCCCTCCATCCCCCCCCCCCACCTTGTGAGTCTAAAAAAAGTGCTCACTTGTTTGTAGGACTGTGTTTCAAAGACCTGGATTAAAGTATGATGTTGACTTTTTAACATTTTTGGTGCATTCTGTAAATCACCTAATATTTTTTACCCACTACTGGCTAACATCAAACAAAACTTGTCGGAACCTTATTTAGCATTGGCCTTCATTAATTTTTCTTTTTTAAATTCTTTTGGTCATTCACCTTCAAGTCAGGTTAAAGACAAGAAAGTATGGAAACCCATTAGGTCACCAACTCATAAACAATTATTAAGTTCTTGAGTTATTTTACATTAGAATAAGTAATGGTTCAAATTCAAATGAGTATAAAAGAGAAATAAAACAGCTGAAAAAAGAATGCCCTGCAGACTGTTAATTTCCATGTAAATTGCTGTCAAGTTTACAGTGCCCACTCACACAAGAACTGCTTTGTCTTATGAGACCTTACAAAGTTTATCTCGGATAAAAAAAGAGAGACTAGCACATTCACATTTAGGAGTATAACACTATGCTCCACTTGGGATATTAACCCTTTCGTTGCCAGGGGGTATGCATTCCTATTGTTGCACTGATTTTCAGCTGAGCTCATTACCGAGGACAGCAGTCTCATGTCTCAGTGTTAATGAATACGCAGTGTAGATCAATCGCACTTGTGATAAATTTCGGACCCCGGGTCTTCGATCATGTCACTTTTCTCACTTCTCTCATTCCCTTTTTCCTACCATCCTAATCATAATTTCAAATAACTTGCAATTCTAAGTCAAAAAATGATTCTTTTCTCCTTTTTAAAGTCATTTTGGTGTTTACATCTTACAAGAACATGTGGCTACCCGCGAGCCAAGATCTGTGTTTATCAATCGCTTGCAAGCCTAGGAGTAATTATATTCTAGAAAATTTAGTACCTATGTGCACGTCTTTTATTCCCAAACACAAATCCACAAAATGCTGGTGGCTAAAACTCTGTACAGAAGAATTAGAGCCAGAGTATTAGCATGCCATACATGTAACGTTATATAGGCAACCAGGAGCGGCAAATTTTAACAACTTCTGTGACGACCATGTTACAACAAGAAGCTAAAAGTAACTCATTTTCATGACGTAAAGGTGCATCATAAGGCAACAAAGGGGTTAAAGTAAGTAAACAACTAAAACTCAAGTAAAGTAGACCTAACTGCAATGGTTCCTACCATTTGTCAAATAACAAGTAGCCTAAGGATCTAAGGAGTAGCCCACACAAGACAATGTCACAGTTCAAGGCCCTGAGTCAGTAAGAGTCCCAAGAGCTAAAATACTTCTGTTTGCCATAATATATTCAACCAAACTACCATTCTAGAAAAATTTATTTTCAAAGTTAACAGTAGTACACCATCTGTAGAAAAAGCACTGTCATTACAATTCAAAAACATTACTTTACCTGTTTCCACTTCTCCAATATCAATGACAAGATCCTCTGAGGCAGATGCTAACATTTTGCCATCATTACTGAAACTGAGGGTTCTCACAGGCCATTCTAGTCTGCAAAGAAAAATATATTATATATTATGCTTCCCTTGAAAAGCTATTGTCTTTGATACATACAAATCAACATGGATTTGATTCATCTGTATAAATATAGTCTGGAGCATCTTCAAGTTCAAAGAACATCAACTTTTCATATTTATAAATGAAAAAAAAAAAGTTTCGAAGTTTATATCCAAATACACTTTCTCACAAAATCTTTCAGACATTACACCTTTTATGAGAAGGTACACATTGAACTTTTCATACAAACACTTTTTCCCTAGGCTCTACGGCTACAAAAAATTTCTGAGAAATCTGATTCCTTGACATTACGAAGAGAGAGCATGAAATTAAAGACTAACAAGGTGAAAAAATGCGTAAAATAAATGTAGTAACATGATCACTGGGAGACAAGCTCACCAGAGAAGAGAGCTGAGGGCTATGACTGTAAATGCCAGGCCTGACACTTGAAGAAGATGGAGAAACAGTAAAAAAAAAAAAAAAAAGGCCCTACACTACAAACGGCTAATATAGTCTCACTCACCTGGAGAACGTACGCATACAGACAAGTTCCGGAACACTCCATAAACTGACCAGGGCATCAGCACTACCGATGGCAAAGTACTGTCCGGTTGGGTCAAACTCGATACATATGCAGTTGGCTGGATGAGCATTGAGGACATGCTGCGTCTTTAATTCTGGGTAACTGCAGACACATCGAAGACAAGATTGTATAACACTGTTAAACACTGGAATACTACATCTTTAAAGGAAATAATGGTGGAAAAGACAACCAAAAATAAACAGACACATGGAGGAACAAACTCCGTTTCTTTCCCTCTGTTTCCCTCTCTTTTGTCAGGAATTAATATTACATGCTATTGTAACACTGTCCCAGGCTCTCCTAAACACCTCTCATTCAGGCTTCTTGTCTTCTTCCTCAAACGTCAACATTCTACTGCATTAACACTTTGCAGTCAAACAGCCAGCACTCAGCAGTACAAAATACCCCATCTGGTCACCCAGCCAGGAGAGTGACTGCAACAGACTTAGCTGGCGCAGAATTGCACCAGGTGACCAGAACGGATAATTCTCACCGGCGCATTATTGCGCCAAGTGACCGTAAGGGGTTAACACTCAAAGTGTCAAGACATCAGGGTCACGGCTGTGGTATATATAAAAGAAGCAGTCTGTACTCCATGTTCATTATTTGATAACCGTGATTTTATTTTAAGAAGCTGACAAAAAAATCTATAAATGAAAGAGTATAAAAATGCTATTTTACTTTCCAAACCCATATAACTATACATTTCTGGAAAGCTTATAACCTGTAGAATATGCTGAAAAGGGGTCTTATATTTATGAGAAATAAGCTGGGGGATATAGCCACACATTTGTAAACAAGAACAATTTGCCATTCATCGTCAGTGTGATAAGGTCAAGGTCACCAAAACATTTATTGTTACCGGCAGTAATGTAAAAACATTCTTCAACTTATAAGCTTTCAAAAAATGTATAGTTATCAGTACCATATTTGATGTATTCTATTGCTATTCTTTATTCTGGCATTTACCAGTAAAAGGTAAATATCATTTTAGTCGAAGGTAAATTGTCTTCAAGACTGAAATATTTATCATATAATTTTTAACCTAAACCACTGAACAAAATAAAGCAGTGCCACGAACTGTTGCGAATGCAATTATCTCTTGTTTTGCACACTCTAATGACCTTATGCAATTGTGAGCTCGGTGAAACTCAAAACTCAAAAACCTTAAATTAGCCTTGACATCACAGCATATCGTCGGCCTTGTGATAAAACCGGCTAACCCCAGCGAGGTAAATTTTACAGGAGAAGGAAAAAACTGTTTTATTTCAAAACAAAGGTGTCTAACGATAAATCAATGCTTTGAACAGTTATAAAAACACTTTACCGAAAAACTGTAGACCTTTTTTTTCTTAAAAAATCGCTTTTAATGAAACTGCGTGGGTTAGACGGTTATGTCGCTCAAATTTTCC
>NW_004797342.1:1107293-1107902 GCF_000002075.1 Aplysia californica
TTGGTCCTTGCAGCGCCTGCCATCCATCATCAAAGTTCAGCTTGTACTGGATTTTAAAGTATGGAGTGCACTTTGAAGCCTGCAAGTCAGTGACAGTAGGATCGCCTGCTTTTCTCCCTGGACGGATTGTTTAGTGCTCTCCGACTTTTGCGAAATCTTTGAAAAAGCTGTGGTCCAGGTACATAACTTCATAGGACCCGGGGATGTGTCTGACTTTGAGCATGGTGTTCACGTAGTCTATTGGGATGTACATCAGTGCGTTTTGGAGCGATCGTTCAATAGTGCCATGGACCAAATCCACTTCCATTTGGGTATGGCACTTGGTGAGAATTTCTGCTCAACTGTGATGTCAAGCTCTTTGGCCACCGAGGCCATTGCACTCACCAGGGTGGCAGTTCTGTTTAGTAGTTGCACCAATCACTGCAGATGTTGAAGTGGTTGAAGTCAGTCGCTTGCAATCTAAGGTAGTGAGTCAAACATGATGAAAACTGTTGGAGTTCAGACCACCTTCACTTTCATCCAGGACATATCATCTGGCGTCTCTGGTGGCAAGATCCTAAATCGTAAAATTATGTACAGCCAGTTTTGTTTTATAATATAAGGCGGGTG
>NW_004797342.1:1109379-1120312 GCF_000002075.1 Aplysia californica
GAGAGCTCCCACGGTTAAGTGAGCGAATTCTGGACTATTACAGGTCTGAATCTGATGTCAAACGAAGTCCGGAGACGAGTCGAAGCCGGGTTAGTCGGTAACGTAGCACGTGGCCCCTCATTGTTAGCGCGACAAAAACAGCCAACCCTCATTCCCCCCCTCGCAGGTGGGATAGTCGGAATTATCGGGCTAAAATGCGATGGGTGCCGGGTTATACGGTTTTATTTCTGATGTTTTAAAGGCATTTCTACACAAAATTATGATCTGTCTTTGAGTGAGCATATGAAATGGACAATTTACTATCGATAGGGCCAATAAAAAAATTTTTTGAAATTTTGTGGGTTAGTCGGTTTTATCACTAGGCCGACGATATAGAGTTGGACACTTTGACGGTTAATTTAACTCTTTGCATTAATAAAATAAATGCTAAGCTGATGTTTAAACTCATTAAATCTAAGAGCAAATCACTAACATAAAATAATAAAATACAACAACAGACACAATAATGCACACCTGAAAATGTGAATGCTGCCGTGACCACTGGTCAAGAAAAAGAGATCCCCATCGTTGTTCCATGAAATCTCATTGACTTCAAACTTGAACTGTTCCTCTGCCCGAGATCTATGAGATTTTGCATCGATGAAAGTCACCAGATCATCTTTGTTACCAACTGCAATGGTACTCCCATCTGGTGACCAACATATGTTTATGTTCTCACCTGTATCAAAAGAAAAACAACAAAAATTTGAAGTCATACATGAACTAATTATAAACTCATTCAAACATATGTGAGTACAGGTGTGGTGAATTCCCAAGACATAAAAAGGACAAGGACATGACAGCCCCACTGAGCCGTGATTGCCTGGACCACAAGATCTCTTGCAGAAAATGCGTACCAAGCAAACGTTTGTCTTAGTTTGTTAAAGACAGATTAAAACTACATCTCATATCTTATTCTGGTATATGGCCATTTTCACAGTCTGTCTATCTGGTCTATCCTTTTTCCTCATGAGATTAACTGATTAGAAGATAAGCTCAAAGTGAGCTTGCCTTGGTATACTCATTATCATCATCAATGCCTTCCACCCCTGGCAGGGTATTGGCCACATACAAGTTCATTCCATTTATCTCTGTCCTGGGTAATCTTTTCAGCCTCATTCTTTGGTTTATGCTTGCCTTTTTTTTTCTTTGGGGAAGGGGGAAGGGGTTTAAAACTTCTTGACAGCATTCTGAACTCTAAAAACAAATAGAAGAAGCAAGAAAACAATCCCATTCTGTATTTTCTGTATTGAGAAAGGCCTGAAAGAAGAGAATTCAGCGAAGAGATGTGTGGTAGCCATGTGTCTTTCACAGACAAGTTTTTATTTCCGTCTCAGGAAAATGAGGGAAAACATTCCAAGGGGAATACACCCCATCTGGGGAGCTAAAATAGAACCAATGCTAATAGAACTGCAAGTTTGGCCTTGTAAGTAGTAGACAATGACATCCAAGTAGGTCATGCAAAGAAGAAAGCTAGAGCAATCTCATGACAAATCAAATAAATGAAGCATACAAAAGTAGCACATTTTATTATTTTTTCCCATTACAGCATTCGGATCCCAAAAGAGGGCAATTTATAAATGCACTCATCATGATTTTTTTTAGTGCACACAAGAACTAGATCTATGCCATCCACTTAAAAGAAACCCTTGGTGGCTCACACTCTCCTAAGAGAACTTTAATACAGTAGATTAGTTTGAATACTAACAAAAACATTCTTGGCATGCATGTAATGTAACAGGGGCAGTAGGCTTTAGTTTTAGCAAGTCTTGTGGCACTTGCAACACATATATGGGGTAAAAGTGCAAAGAGTAGAGGTGTTACAACAGAGTAAAGTACAAAGAAAAGAAACAGAAGAGATTTAAGGATGAAAGATGTTTGACAGGAAAGAAGGGGAGCAAACCACACCAAAGAACCTGCCAACCACCCAGACAGCAGATTTTAAAAGCATTTTTAACTTTATAAAGGGGAAAATTTATGATGACAATGGCAATATATATCTACTCTATATATATCAGCAATATAACTTTATAAAACATTTAACGGAAGTGTCCTGATGGTAGTTTATGAATTAACTATTAACTTGCAAACCTTTTGTGTTAATACTGGCTGCTGCCTTATTTGTTCTTGCATCCCAGACACGAACGGTCTTGTCTCCACTGGCAGTTGCCAACTGGTCTGGATTTTGAGGATTCCAACAAAGTTGATCAACGCTAGCACCATGGCCCCTGAACACAGTGTAGTCTTTGGTCTGGAAGAAAATGCCACACAAGTCTCTCTTGCATCAATGAAACCAATAAAAACAGAAAGGACTGATTTTTATCACCAAATCATAATCACATTATCTTTCCTTGTCTTACTTTTAACTAGTGACAGAGGGGAGATCATGATTTAGGTAGAGGGCTTTACTTTGGGACAAGAAGACAACAAAGGGTGGGTAGAAGACAGAAATGAGTTGCAAAGAAATGGTAGAGGAGAGCAGTAACCAAGTTTCATGTGCTAGTACTATTGAATTTTTTTTTTAAAAGAAAGAAACAGATTATAGATCTACACAAAATAGATAATTTCCATTTCACATTTTTAAAATGTTCGATAAATCACATTATATTTAGATTTTAAATTATCATTAAAAAGTGGGATGTTTCTTGATACATCTAGTACATTTTGAAGGAAAACGTTCATGAAAGTCAATAATGAATTGGAGTACGATACGAAACTTGGCATCTTCACGAGATTTATTTAAAGCAGAATTTAGTTCTGCTATCACTCTTTCAATGTCTTTATTATTCTGAATCTTTAAGACTAATATATCTGAATGAAAATTTGATGATTTGCGCGACATCGCTTTAACTGATACCAAAAGGGGGCACAGCCTTGTGAGGCACCACAAAACTTCATAAGTTTTCAACACATCTTTTCTTAAAAACTACTTTGGTGGTCTAATTTTCAACACATTGACAGAAATTAGTCGAATTTACTCTACCTGGTCCGTCCTGGTACAAAAACGACATTTCGATATATAACTTTGATCTGAAAAGAATCAACGTTGTTCTCTGATCATCCCTTCTACAACATAACAAAGCAGTATCAGGAAAACATGCAATGGATTCATTGGTGACCCATTTAGTTTTAGTTTTAGGCAGCCAACTACATGCCGTCTAGCGATCACGCGCCTCTCGCATGCCTGCAGGCTATGTGTTGAATTTGTGACCCAGTTTCCAGCTCTAGTCTATTATATCACATAATGGGTGGTAATTTCAAGTTGGTACATAAAATGTACTAAACACAGAGATCTGAAATTTTACAGCAAATAAAGAAGACACAGGGCACCTGTTTGGTCAGCAACCAATCCGCAGGTACTTTTAGTTTTTGAACAATGGAGGAAAAATCACATACACTGCAACTTCTCCGGTTCTAGAAATTTTTTTGCTTGCATTCATCATGTAAGTTTGACCTTTCTTCTGGTTGGTTGCCATGTTTCATTCATTTTCGTCCATGGGTTTTTCCGAAGCTATACTTTTAGAAGAGAGCCACCTCTGAACCCAAATGACCCAAAAAGTACCCCTTGTGCAGAGCCCATTTCCAGCCTAGAGCGCAGTGCGCAATTGGCATTGTTTTCTTTGCATTGTCAACACTGTTTTCTCGACTCGAACACCCCCATGAAAGATTGGGTCGTCGGTCGCCTAGTGGTTAGGCTCTCGGACTCGCAATAAAAACAGTCGTGGGTTCGAATCCCGTCAGGGGCCCGACGTTGTGTCCTTGGGAAAGGCACTTTGCACAAATTTTCCCCACTTCACCCAGGTGGAAATGGGTACCCAGCTATAGACAGTGAAAGATCTTGTCAGTTTGATAGTGTTTGAGCGCGTGAAATCTGCAGCTTGCACTGTATGCTTCCACGGAAGCTGAGAAAGTTTCTGAGTGCTCTCAGCAGAGGGTCTGCTGGGGTAATAATAGTTGTAAAGCGCATAGAACATGCTCTTGAGCATGGATATGCGCTATATAAATGCAATTATTATTATTATTATTATTATTATTAAGATGTGTCAATCAGGTCATCTGGAAAAGCCTGATCAAACTTTTCCTCACAATAGTTTCAAATTCAAATCACCCTGCACACACGATGGAAAATACACACATCATCAAGAGTTATAGGGCAAGATAAGAGCCCATCAGGCTCACCTCTGAACAGTGTGATCTCATGCTGCCGATATCGAGACACACCATCACACATTACCAGCCCGGTGTGAGTAGGCACTACAACTTACTTACTTGAATTTTGAGTCTCTAGTCATGTGAGGGTGGGTGCTGGGTGAGTAGGGATGTGATCGAAGACGGTGTGAGGCTGCATAGGGCATTATTTATTATATTTGGGCCATTTGGAGTGTGAATTGTTTGTTTAACCCTGGAAGCGCACAGGCCCTTTATATAGTGCTGACCAACTTCGACCGGGAAGCGCGCAGGCCCTATATTAGCAATTCCAATGAAAATTTAATTTTTCGCTTTATCATTTTTTTATTTGATACCTGAGAAAGAGTTTTCATTTCTAAGAGAATAATTATGCTTTTTGAATTTTAAAAATCGGTTCATAAATAAAAAAGTTATGGGGTTGTAAAGGTCGGCAAAATATGGATGACCCAATAAAGGAAAATACTCCTAAAAGTGAACCACGCAGTAGCAGATTCTGTAAGACAATCGACGATATCTCAGTAATTAATTGGAGTGTTAGACAGCAATGCCAATCGCCCGCGGCGCCTTGGGCCAGAAATCTAGCTCATAGCGAAGGGTAATTTTTGGGCCGCTTGGGATCAGAGGTGACTCTCGTTGACGAAAATAAATGATACTCGGCAACCAATCAGAGGAAAGGTTAAACTAACGACATGCAAGCGTACAATCCCAAACGATTTCTAGAACCAGAGAAATTGCCGTGTTTGTGTGCGATTTTCCTATGTGGTTCGAAAAACTAAGCGGAGCTGCGGGTTGATCGCCGACCACACAGGCGCCCCACATGTCTTCTTTATTGCTGTAAAATTTCAGATCTCTGCTTGTAGTACATTTTACATACCAACTTAAAATTACCACCTATCCATTGATAAAACACTAAAGCTGGAAACTAGATCACAGATTCAAAACGCGAGGTGCCGGCATGCCAGAGACGCGTGATCGCTAGGCGGCATGTGATTGGCTGCCTATAACTAAATAGGTCACCCGCGACTTCATTGCGGGTTTTCCCGATACCGCTTTACTGAGTTTTAGAATGGGTGATCAGTCGCAGTAAAAACGATGTCCATGCAATTCAACAAATTTCACGCAAATATTAGTCTTTCGGGTCCAAAGTAATAAGGACATCGAAAAAGTGATAGCAGAACTAGATTCTGCAATAAAAATCACATGAAGATGCCAAGTTTCATTTATATACTCCAATTCATTACTGACTTTTAACAGTTTTTCCTCAAAATACACCAAGACATGTCCAACTTTTTGGCAATATTAAAGTCCCCCAAAATTTTGCAAACAAAAATCCCATTAACATTTTTATTTATCAATGGATTTTAAAATTTTAAAAAACCATAGCTCTTAGAAATAACTGTTTTTTTCATTTAAGCCCATTTTAAAGCAATTTGGATAAAAAATTTAATTTTTCATTGTCATTGCTATGTTAGAGAGAAACCTGGCTACCCAATGTGTTTTTGGGTGGAGAAATCATTTCTGCAGTCAGATTTACTTAGAACCATTTCCTATTTATTTTGTTATACAATTAAAATTTTGGTGTACATTTTCGATTTTGCGAAAAATGGGGTGTCAAGATGAGAGCATCGTATCACAACATGGGATATTTAAGACTATGTTGGCAGCCTGATTTAACAACGGCAAAGCTTTCTTTGATGATTTTAGACCATGCCAATCAGTTACGATTGCGACGGCGTCTCAACGAGGTCGGAACATTGGAATTGATGGACTCGTCAATAAAGGGTCAGATTTAGATCTTTTTGCAGATGACAGTGATGATGAACCATCATACAGAGTTGATAATGAGTATAGGAAAGGAAACAGGAGAGGTGCGGACTCAAGTGAAGATGAAAATTGTGCTAGATCTAGGCCTAGATCTGAATCGGGTGTTCCCCATGCTCAGACCTATGATCCGATGCTTCCCGGTCCCGTCACACTAACGTCAAAGATCACACAACGTAGATTTAGACCCCAAATGATAGGAATACAGCTGACATAGACCCTCCTATGTCCACACAACAAACTTCAAATAGTGGCACCCCTCCCCCAGTGGCCATGCCCCGTCCTGCAACCACACACCCAGATGTTGATGCTTAGGGTGGGTGGACTGATGACTTTTATTAAATGATATTCCAGTTATATAAAATTTGTCAGATATCTTTTCAAAGTGACTCTTCAACATTTGTCAGTTGAAAGAAAATCTAGATATTTCTTGCAGAGATAAAGATATAAAGGCATGATATATCGACTGAATGTACCAAGCACCTAAATATTTTATGTAAAAGTTTTTTTTCTCGATTTTGCCACATATTCACAAACTCATAAAATTTCACACGGTAGAGGTATCACAAAATTTTTTTTGATTTGTTGATCGTATGTTTCAATGTCATTGTTTGTGGAAAAGTTCAATGCTGTACATACACAAAATAATAAGCTCACAGTGAGGTTTTGAAAAAGGTCCCGAAAGCCTGGCATTCTTCAGTTATCCTGCCGAGAAATGCCTGGCAGTGAGTGAGATAAACAATCAAAACAACACAAGTTGAGCACAAAACAGTACAACAGTAGAATTTTATTTTAAAAATAAACCCTGTGTTGTCTCTCAACCCTTACCGTGAAATCCGCCATCGGCCGTGGTGGCAGAGCAATTTGGCAGGTTTTAGATCTACTACCGATGAAACGCTGAGCGCTCCTAGGGTTAAGTGTGGACGTGAATGAGAGTATGTGTGTGTGTGACGAGAGAAAGGGACTGTGACTACTGTGACTGTAAGAGGTACCAGCCAGCGAGAGATCTGAATCGGAAAGTCAGTGTCCGCTACATCACATGATCAACTACTCATGTCAACATGACATAGATTAGATCTAGATCTAATCGTGATCAAATCAAAGATAAGAGTAGGTAGCGTAAACACGGCCTCGCGGGCATTCGCGGCCTTCCGACCGCGCGGTATCGGTAAAATCGGGGTAATTCCGATCGCTGTTTCTTTGCTCTTTCGCCATAAAACACCAAATGCCGTACACCTTGTAAAAGTTCAGCTTTTCCTCGTTACAATGGTGTAAGTTGTTTATATGTCCGATTAGTAGGAGCTGGAGAATCGCCAACGAAAGCGAAGCCCCTCGCGGTCGGAATGCGTGGTCGGCCGGTTGAAAAATTGACACGCGTGCATTCAAATGCTTCGCGGAACGAGGGATGATTAAATACCGCCTTTTCATTGGCGGAGAACTGTAGAGCTTTAAACGGGCTTTCCCGTGATATAAGTTTAGCCTTTGGCGTCTTTATAGAAAGCTTTTAAAATTACCGTCAAAATGTTTAAAGATTCCTTTTTACACAAAATATGTATAATACCGACTTATAACACATATCAATTAAAAGATCAGTTCATTTTCTATTAGAATAAAGTTATTAAATTGGAATTATTTTTCATCAATCCTTCCGCGAGACTCAGAAAGCATGTGACCCCGCACGCGGGGTACACTACAGTATAGAGCCGACTCGCTCGCCGCGGGGCCCGGTGCGCCGCCGCCGGGTCAACGCTCGGTGTTTTTGTCGAAATAACGACAGATCATCGTGTTTGAGGCGATAAAATACTGATTTGTAAAGATCTCACAGTCTTGAAAAAAATTAGGCTCCATATATTTGTTATAGTGATTGTACTCTGTTAATGTGGAGATGTTTAGTGCACTTGGTACTTTTTTTATTGTCTGTCAAACATGGGGTTGCAGCCAGTGACTGACTTTAACAAATGGAAGTGGCTATTCTCATCCGGGGTGAGAATAGAAAAACGATCTACCTCTCACCCCGGGTGAGACTTGCCAGCGTAGGCTATTCTCACCCGGTGCGAAACAAGACCTGCTTTTCATCATTTTGGAATACTGTCTATCGGTGTGGATGATCAAATTGATAAAAGCCAAGAAAAAATTACGTTATAGCACAAAAGTAAGCTAATTTGATCGTCTTCAAAGATGCTATGGCTATTTCACTGTTCGAATCGAGCCGAACTACGCGGGTCGCCATTTTGTTTTGCCCGGAAGTTCTCGCAAGATCTACTCCTCCCCTCTCTCTCTCTCTCTGTCTCTTTCTGAATACTGTCTATCGGTGTGGACGATCAAATTGACCAAAACAAAGTTTAAAAATGATGTTAAAACACAAAAGTAAATTAATTTGGTTGTCTACAAAGATGCTACGGCTATTTAACTTTTCGAATCGAGCAGAACTACGCGGGTCGCCATTTTGTTTTGACCGGAAGTTCTCACGCTACTCCTCTCTCTGTCTCTTTCTCTCTCTCCACTGCCTACATACAAAATTGTACGCTTTTAGTAGGCTACAGACTACAGTTGTAACGGACAGAATTCTACAATTTTTCTGTTATCACAGTGTAGAATTCTGTGGTTTAGGGTGAACGCAAAATTTGTTGGCCTAGATCTAGGCTATAACAGTGAACGCGCACCGGGTGAGAATAGCCAAAAGACTAGCCTGCACTATTCTCATCCCGGGTGAGAATAGAGGTGGCCTTAACAAATTTGATCAAATTTTAAACAACTACAATTTTCTTAACTCATTCGCTTCGCCGAGCCGTGGGGGGCGGCGCGGCTTGAGTGCCGTTAGTACGCAAAGCCGCCCCCGGCGGCTCGAGAACTGACGTTCAATTTTAGCTTGGTTTCTATTCCAATCCACATATCCATGTTAAAATAAAGGTCATAATATAAAGTTGACTTCCGGGTCAAGTGTTTACACCGAAAATCGGAAGTTTTGATTCAGTTTTGAAACAGGATTTCGAAGTTTATGCGACATTGTTTTATCGCGAAGCCCAAATTATAGCCAGACACCAGTCTTTGTACTTTTACACAACAAAATGTATAATTATTTTGCTCACTAAAGAAGTGTAGGACTCTACTTATAATATTGATACTACTGGACTCAAATTGCCAGTGCACTGTAATTGAGAAATCAATATTTTTGAGTGCTAGATCTAGGCCTAGATCTAAATAGTCAAAATATTTTTTTTCTCCCAAAAATCACTACTTTTTGGTGAATTTACTCAAAGAGTACCACCCAAGACATGTATAGGTTTATTCCAAATGCAATTCTGAATAATTCCATATAAGATACGAGTGTTTTTTTCTGTTTGGGATCCTTTTTTCAAAATTATTTAAAAATTATTTTTTTTTCAATATCGGAGGTTACGATCCAAATGTACAAATATTATGGAATGTATATGATATGTAAATAAATGCTCATTTTTCAATATTCTCCTGTTCTATATACAGTTATGGTTATTTTGATGTATAATTTGACTAGATCTAGGTGCAAACATATTTTTTGAGTTTCATCTGAGATTATAAATTTTTTGTTTTCAAATTTTATCCGCAACCAATCACAATTGTGTTGCATAATCGCCTCTTACAGGAACCAAAGTTGAAAAATACTCAAATAAACATTACAGATGTATTCTACAAACCATACTGAAAATGTTGGTATATAATATGTTGATATTTATTTGAATTTATGGCCCCCAAGACCAAGACCTGTGAACTGCGCACTAGTCATCATCTCATTTCGCCCTCCCGAAAGAAATTCGTCTACAAGCCGAAAATAATATGTAGCGAATGAGTTAAAAATTGACGGAGAGGTTAAAGAATGGTACCAAAATGCTCAGTGGATATAGGCCTTTCAAATGGAACTGATAAATTTGGCATACAGCTAGATCTAGTTTGAAAATTTAGTTTCTGGTACCTCTAATAAGAGCATATTTCTTTTTTCTTTTTTAGTCATAGGGGTTCACCAGCATTACTCTCTTTTTTTTCTGTTTCTTGCTTCGAAACCGAACGCAAGCATTATTTATGCAACCAAATCAACAACTGTCAACAAAGTACAGCAAAGCCAAAGCTACTAACTCTACTAGATCTAGATCTAGATATGATATAGATCTAGATTCTAGATCTAAGTCTAGATTCTAGAGTAGATCTAGAGAACTGAAACTCGGCTTGGCTAGACCTGGTCCGAGCCCGAGCCCGAGCAACCAGCTTACCAGTCGGTCTTTATCCAAATTGTATATGCAGACAGTTTTGTCGAAAGAGCCAGATGCAAGGCGCCTACCATCGCAACTCCAAGCGACGGAGTGAACCTTTGCAGAATGTGCTTGAACATCTCGTGTTCGAGGATTGCTATTGAAAAACTTTTTCATTTCCTCCGCGAAAGACGCCATGTTTATTGTCATATATGGGTGTCGAAATATTTTATCACCCCCTGCTTGATACTATGCAGTTCGTATCTTAATACTGTAAGTATAGATGTAAAGAATGTCATTTATTCAGTAATATGGCTTGTACCATGTTAATTTGTCTTTAAAAGTATCAAAATATTTTATTTGTACTTTATCTCCACACGATGCATTACCAACCATGTCACTGCTAACAAAGAAAATTTCTTACTGGGTATCTCTTTTGCAACACCGTAGGCAGTAACATAAAAGTTAACGGTAGCCTACGGTAGGCTACAATAAACGGAAACGAAAGAAGAAAAAAACGTTTTACATTATTCTGGTACATGTAACATGTGAAATAGAATCCAATTAACTTAATTGGGTTGTTATTTAGATCTAGTTAACGTAAAAAAATAAGTACTGTATTCAATTTTTGCTTGCAAGATCTAGCTATATATATATATATA
>NW_004797342.1:1120844-1148779 GCF_000002075.1 Aplysia californica
TGTGTGTGTGTGTGTGCGCGCGCGCGCGCGCGTTATATACAGCTTGTAGACCTATACATTGTATGTTTGCCCCGCAACATCACCGGCGCTGTGCCACGATAATCTAGCCCGTTCTCCCACATTAAAGACTCCGTCGGTTAGCGTTGCTCACATGGAAGGAGACTGATGGCCATCTCGTCATTTTGTCTTTCATCTAATAATGGCAGATGAATCATTTCCTTTGCCACAGGACAGTCGGAACTGTCCAGCAGAGAGCAACATTAAAACTCCGTTTCACTATCAGCCCCGCTATACCGCCATCTTCAATTGGTAAGCAATCATTACCTATCATCCCTGCTAAAATTAGTTCACATATGAGCACATGACGGCATGTGGAGTTTCATGACGTCACTAGCATTGAGCTTTAATCTCACTTCTCTAGACAGTACAGTGTTCTGATGAATGTTTCGTGTGTTCTGTTTGTTTTTGTAAGGTTTTTCGGCGCTCGTAACTGCATGTAATAAGGTCATATGAACAGCAAGTGGTGGATGTCAACGGAGAAGTCTAACACGCAGAATCCAGTTATAGGGTGCCCATTACAGCTGGATCGGGCCAATCGCCCGACTCGGAAGCCTGAAACTGAAAGCAAACACGTTTGTTTTTATCCCATATGTAGCCTCAACAGCACAAAGAGTGCTTCGACTATCAAGGCACCTATGGAAATAGCAGTTCATAAGAGAGGGACAAACATACAAAATAAGTAGAGGAAAAATGACGATAGTCAAGATGAGGAAAGAAAAAGCAGCAATTCCCCTTGTTCTGGCACTGTTGTACGAGCCCAGCATAGCATTGATAAATCAGCCCATTTACAATTCTACTGTACATAAGAACATCTATATAATAACCCCATTTTCGATCGAAAGGCCTAAAAATCTCGGACGGCCCGTGTGCAAGTTGCTCACGTTAAAGATCCCTTAAATTGGTGGTCTAAAATTGATAAGAGTAGGTCGGCCGCCACCCGGGGAAAATTCAGAATTTCTCACCAACTGAAAATATTACGTGCTGTCCCGCGCGCTCATGACCTTATGCAGTTGAGAGCGCCGCAAAACACCCCCCCCCCCCCCCCCCCCCCCCCAAAAAAAAAAAAAAAAAGAATGGCCTAAAGACACTTCAGTCAGTAGCACTGCCCTGTGGGGAGGGGGGGGGGGGCAGCGTGTTCTGTGTGATTAGGCAATGTGACAATGACGAAGAGAAAAGTACAATGCGTCTAGGGGTCTTGTTTTAGTTAGCGTTTTACGGCATCTGCAACATAATAAGGTCATAAAATAAGTGCCGAAGATTAAAGGTCTTACAAGAGAGTAACAAACACAAAAAAGAAGGAAAGGGGATACAGACGATAGATGTTTGAGAGGAAAAGAAGCCTTGCTTAGAGTACCAGGGACACTACTTTTCCAAGAACGGTATTTCTAAAGGTCCAAAAATAGATGCCAGCACCTTCCAACGTGTCCAGCTTGAGATCTTTCTTAGGTCAAATCCAGTTCTAGGGCAAATTCCTACCAAAGCTGTCGACTATCTTGGAATCGTTGTACCGTCTGACAAAGAAAGACACCCAAAGGCAGTGGGGTGCTCCTGAACAGACAGCTTTTCAACAGATCAAAGACTACGTCTGAGTGCTGACACCGTCCTGGCCCACTGTATTTCAAGCAACATGCCTGTACTGACTATATTTTTACAGGCCTATTGTTTCCCTTATTGGGACCAGCATAAAGATGGCAAAATAGCGGGGCTTGTGGTTTAACGGGTGGGTTTCTCTCTTAAATTGCTCCGACTGCCTAAAGTAAAGGAAAATGCTTTTGCATTGTGGTGTGTTTAAAGTGGGGGTTTGTTGTGGTGATTAACAAGTACAAGTTAGATTAGAGCCGAGTCTCTCTCTCTCTCTCTGTCTCACTGTATATCTCTCTGTCTCACTATATATCTCTCTCCTTCGCTCTATCTCTCTCTGTTTCTGTCTGTCTGTCTGTCCTTCTCTCTCTCTCTCCCGGGCCTCTCCCTGTGAGTGTGTGCGTTTTTTGTTGTTGTTGGGTTTTTTAAATTAACCCTGTAACCGTCAGTCCTCAACTACTTCAGACTTGTCATGCACTCTTGAGTGCGAGTCCTCACAAAAATAAAACTTTACGGAGGTGCCCACCACTTTTGGGGTCTTTGGGCTAATACTAATAAAATTATTATTTTTATGGCGAAGCAATATGTTTTGTCTACAGGCCGAAGTGGTGTGGGAGAGACTCTCAGAGAGATAATCAAGCAGTCAACTAGTGAGTGCCGTGCACCATGAAGGGCGTACATGTACTTCTGACGGTCAGTTCGCTGGATGTATGGCGGAGAAAATTAACATTAGTTTGTTGATAAGGGAAGTACAACTCAAGACAGTTGGCGGATGATGGTGCGAGGATGCAAGAATTATATATATATAATGTTTATATTAAACAGGCGCTCCTTTTCATACATGGCAAAACCTAGCAGTAAGTAGAGCTGGCGGTACAAGATAAGATACATTTTTATTGTCCAGATCCTGGCAATACTACTGTTACAGAAACCTCAAATACAACGAATAGAAAGATAAGATAAGATAAGGTAAGGGGGGGGGGGGTGGTACAACAGGTTTGATCATATAATGCCTATTTATTTTTACGGAAAAGTTATAACTTCTTAATCTTATTAAGCTTGTGACAAAGGATCTTGGCTTTTATCTCAGATTCTTCTGACTTCTGAACAGCATTAGCACATGATAACACAAGAAGCTTTTTAGTTTTAGTGGAGGTTTTACAGCGCTCGCAGCTGCATAAGGACAAGAAGCTAATTCCATAGAAGCCATTAATTTATAATATGATTAACGTTATGAGAAACGAAGAAATACTGGAATGGGAGCATTAAACCAGACAACTCATCACCATCTGCAGGACTTACAATCTGGGAGGAATACAGCAAACAAGAAAAATACAGGTCTGAAGAAGTCTGCATTTTAATTTCAATTCCAAGGAGATATATGTTGTCCAAATATATACAACTTGCAGTAGGCAGTAAACTGGATAGTCTCTTTAAAACTGAATGTACAGTTTATAATTATTATATATATGTTATGGCATACCAAGTGAAACTTTTGCACAAGTATAAACAATCATCATTCAAGGAAATTGCATCTTCGATTTTGTGCAAGTGAATATATGCTTTGCTGCTAAGAAGGCATTTTGAGAACATAGCAGATCGATAAGTGGTAAGAGTGAAGAACAAATGGCACGGACATTACACTGAAGTAAATATCAAAGAAACACAACTGAGCATGATTTCTTTGATGATGATATTAACAGTGTCAAATGTTACACATCAGGGGTGGGGTGGGGGGGATTGTGTAAAGTCAAGTGTGAAAACAACCAAGTAGATCATAAAAATGCCAGTAAACTGACAAAGACAAAAGTTTGATGGAAAGAAAAGGAATGAGCTCCCCTTATCAAATGAGGTACTCTTTCACCGACTCAAGAGCCCATGAAATACAATATATTATTTTTCTTTTAAACTAGTCAAACAATCAAAATATAAAACTTTATTGGCAGCAGGCATTAACCCCTTCAATGCCGCAGGTAAATATTATATAGGATAGGCCTCTGTGCCGCGAGAAATCCCATGAACCACGGCTGTTCAGGAGTGACCCCATCCTACATCCTATAACTCTTTTATTTACGAGTATTTCCTTGTGGACTTCTGCATGTACATTCTATAGGCCTATTGAACCACATTCCTATTGCATCATTTTGGGGGAATTTCATTGAGAGACAGATGGAGAAAAGTTGAAGTTAGTAACATGATGCCAAAAACAACTCCACCAAACAACATAAAACAACACACATTTGAGTAATGATAAACTGAGACCATGTGTGAGTGTTTGCAGGTAAAGAAGAAGTGACAAGAGGCTTTTCCTACTTTATACAATCCATATACTTACATGTAAGCCCACATGTCTTTACTGAAATTATATTTGTGTGGTAGATCAAGATACGTGTTAGATCTAGATCTAATCTTCTGTTCGAGCTAAAATCTGAATCTGACGCTTTCAAATGGGGGGAAAAAGGAGGTAAACATAAGGGGAAGGTACCCCAATAATAATTACAAGATTTTAGCCGTAACTTCCCTTATAATTGGTATCAAAACAATCACTGTCACAGTCCCGTAAATTCAAACCGGCTATAGGCACAGCGCTACAAAGTTCAGGCCCATAAATTCTACGGGCATGGTAGCGAAGAGGGTAAAGGGAAGAATTTAGAATAGTCACAAGCAAAACAAGATGAAGATCATACATAAAAGTAGAATTAAAGTACATGTTAAAGGCATAATGAAGGGAAAAAAGGAGAAGGAAGAGAAAACCCACAACTAAAATTCCTAACTAATGAAACAACATGTAAACTATGGTACTCTTTGAAAAATGAAGTACTTCTTTCACTTTCAAAGAAAGCACAGCTGTTAGTGTAGTAAGAGTAAGGGCTCCAGTTGCGGTCAGTCTCTTGAGCAGCTATTTGTTCTTTAAAAAGATTTCAACCCCCCCTCCAACAGCTCATCATTCATTAAAATGTTATATCACAGGTCCATAGAAATCATGGTGTTACCTCTTGTCTGACACAAGACAACAGTTCACTAGGTGAGTCCATTGTGAGTTATAAAATAAAACTGGTATTTGTCGTGAGCTAAAAGTTACAATCTGACAAATTTACTTGTACATCCGCATCGCATTTCCGATCCTAAATGCTATCACATCTATCCGACAATATTGTTACAAAACCTCAAATACAACGAATAGAAAGGTTGAACCTGAAAAATTTGTTAGATGAGAGGTTTACTGCACCTAAGAAGTGGCCACAACAAGAATCTGTTATGCCCTTGTAACAGTTTCAACAACAATGATGCATGTACAGAAGTACAGCAAGTAATGCAAAGCCAAGCGTTAAACACCATGGGAAGGGTTAATTTTGACTTCATGTGACAAACTAAGGACATTAAGAAAATGATGACGATGATATTGGAGGAGGCTTTAAAATGAGAATAATGATGATGTTGTTTATGATGAAGAGGATGAGGACAAAAGTGAGATACATTTATTTTTCTTCAACAATAGTCATGATCTACACAGGTGTAGGTCTCACAACTCTTCTTTGTCAGAGATGAAACTGCATCTTCACAATGATAGAATGCTAATAAAAAGTGATCATTCATTGAAAGTAAGAAAAGATTATCAAAATTTTCAATGACATTGACAGCACCAATATCTTAAAAAACAATCTTCGTAAATCAAGAGCATAGCTTTGTTAACAAATTATGGCTAATTGCAATACTTTATGGGAATAATGGCTATGTAAGAAAATCATCATAGTTTGGCTGTGGCATTGTTTCTCCATGATTACAGTTGATGGATCTCCCTCCATCAGCACAGGTAAAGTCACCAGTGAGAAACTTTGCAGCATCAGATGCATAGAAAGCAATAATTTCTGCCACATCTTCTGGTGCTCCATTGAAGTCCAGCAGGGTTCTTTTTGCACAAGAAGAGAGAAACTGAAAGGAATAAATGAGTAGAGAGATACAGCCAGCCTATAAATTGTTATATTGAACATACATTCAAAGCTGTCAGAGGAAATCATTCACTTTTTCACTTGCCCACTGGAATTCAGGGGTAGTAGTACAGTTGGTCATTCACTCCACATACCACAGACCACTGCTTGCTGACTGGACAAGTGACCCTTGATCCCACCAGCTGGGCCTCTGAAATACCCCTCCATCACCCCTGTGTGCATACCGGTATCAATACAATGTTTCAACTGGCACATTAATACTTTCCAGGAAAAAACATCAAGCATTTTTGAAGGTGTGCCAGCTTTAATAAAAATCAATCTTCTTCCTTTTCAACTGCCATGGTGTATTATTTGCTAGCACACAAGATCTTTTAGTTTGTCGTTCCAATCCCAGCAACCCTAGGATTTGAGATGTCACCAAAACTTAGGTAAAACCCAATATATCTATCCACAGACCATTAGTTCAGGTATATCTTAAAATGCGAGGAAAGCACTTTGCCTCAGATTTAAGGAGTCCCATATCAGGGCGTGTGTGCGCATGCACACACGCACACACACACAAATGCAGACACACACACACATATATATATATTTATCTAAATAAATAGATATTTGAGCTTAAAATATCTTTAGTTTAGTTTTAGTAAGGTTTTACAGCACATGCAACTGCATAAGGTCATACGAGCGCCAAGGGGTGGATGTCAACAGAGAAGTCCAAACAGGGAATCAAGCTAACTCTGCTCACCTCCCTAGCTTCAACAGCATAAAGTCTGCTTCCACTATCAACGCACCCCAGAAATAGCAGTTCACAAGACAGAGACAAAGATACAAAAGAAGTAGAGGAAAATGACGATAATAAGGATCAGGAAAGAAAAAGCAACAGTTCCCCTTCTGTTGTTCCAGCACAGTACGAGCATGCCATTGAAAAATCAGCCCATTTACAATTCTATTGTGAATAAGAACATGTTAATATCCCCTCCCTTTGGGAATGGCCTTAAGACGACTCCAGTCAGTAGCACTGCCCTGGTGGGGAGGGGGTCAAATATCTGAAGACAAATAAAATCAATACCAGCAACATAAGATATTATGAGCACATGAGCAGAGACTTAGCTATGTTTTTAAAAAAATCTTATGCAATAATCAGTATTATATAAGATCGCTCAATATGTAAGTATATTCAGTTTTGTTTCAGAGAATGTAAAAAGAAGAGAAAAGCATACTTGCTCACGAACACTACTGTCAGGAAATGCTGCATTGAAAGACGGAGTCACAACCACGCCAGGCCTGAAACAATAATATTAAATCTAATACAGTGAAACTCGGATTCAACGAGGTCGCTGGGCATGACCTAGCATCTCGTTGGATCCGAGTGTTCGTTACAGCAAACATGGGGTAATTGTGTAGATAATTACAGGCACTGCGCAAGTAATGTATAAAGGGAAGTAGCAAGTGGTGCCTGAAATGCCTGCTTATTATGAGTAGTGCAAATAAAGACCAATTCATTCAAATGCACACCTGTGTCATCTCGATTGTTTGCTAAAAAGTTGTGTTGCTGTGTAGAGCCTAGCATTCGGCAACTTTTGATTCCATAGACCAGCGCACAATTCATTACGTAGATCTGCGTCAAGACTAGCTTATCATTGTTATATAATAATCAGTTGCCAGGGGGAGGGGGTGGGGAGGAGACTGTGACGCGTTTGTTTCTGAGGAGACGTTCCACGCTCTGGGACCGCTGGTCTACTTTATTGTAAATTGTGCCAATCAAAATATATTGTTATTCTCAATTTCATTCCAGTAACTCTTAAGATCTTCACAAAACTGAATTAGTAATGAGGTTGGCATTTATAAAGGGGTTTTCACATGAGGGGGGAGTTGTTTGGTTCAGCTGCTTCCAGGACCAATATATATCATTATGATACGTACACCACTTTTGAGTACATCAGCTGGCATTCACATGAGCAGCTGTTTGCACCATATACCTATGCCTAGATAGTTAGTGAGCTTATTACACCATAATCAACTTTAGACTGTTGAAAGGCAAGCCATAACTTCAGTTGGTGCAAAAGTCAAAACGAGAAAAGTAGCATTTCTAAGCAACAACGGACTAACATAAAATTAATTTGAAAACAAAAGTCCAACCCATCAGAATGGAAACATTTAGGAGAAGGAAAACAGTATGAGGAGGTGGTACAATGGATAGCTGCCACCTGTGTTTACAGTGTTTGTTTCTAACAGAGGTAAATTGGCTGTAGTAGGCCAACATCATCCTCCTTGATGATTCGAAGGTCTTGTCATGTCATTTTTAGTATTGAAGACATAAGAAAGGCTCATTTTTTAAAGGGACACGGCATTAAGTTATATTTTTATCCTAAGTCAGACCTATTTGTACACATGTTATTATTCTTGTACTCCCATTTAGTGACCCAGATAGTTCACTAACTAAAATATGCTTCATTTCACAGGTTGCTTAACTTAGTAGGCCTACCCCCCAAAAAATGGGAAACTCTAAAAGTGTTGGTAAGAGGTAAGAACCAGAAGGTGGAATAGGCTTTTATTAAAACAATTATTTCCCACCTGGAGGTTAACTAAGTGTGCATGTTCTGTGCAGAGAAGAAACTTGAGCCATGTACGGAGAGATTTTTTTCTCTTCTTCAATAGGGGGTGGAAGGGGGAGAGTTAAGAAGGCAAGACAGCGGAATCAGCACAACAGGGTATATCTGTAAGCCAACCCAGTCAAAATATTCTATGGCCTGCAAAAAGCAAAATTAGGTATCCAATTATTACCCTTTCGATTGAAATAATGTGTGTAGCATCCCGTGGTGAAATTGGGTGCTCATCAAAACAATGAAATCGAAGAAACTGAGATTTTTCCATCCGTTGGACAATTCTCATCGATTTTTTTTTGGTGGGGGGCTCAACACGTTTAGCGTAAAAGAGAAGCAAAGCTTACAAAATGTATTAATTAGTAGTTTAGGAAGACACACATGCTTACTTTGGCAACCATTTTCTTGCTGATTTTACCACTGAAACCAGGAGATACAACCACCTCTTTCAACTGCAAATATCTAGACTTCTATTCAATATACATGGGTACTTTTTTCATCAAAAGCAAGACAAATGTTCAAGCTTTAAGATTAAACAAACAATAAATTCCATAGGCCCCAAAAATGACAAGCGCCTGATTCCAATGTGTAAAGACACATAAGTTTTCTTGACACCTCACAAGATTAGCAAGCACACTGAACTTTAACTCACCTGACACAATTGACACGCACACCAGCTTGACCAAATTCTGAAAAGGAAGGCAGTCCTGTATTAACCCAATGGACCCTAATGCAAGCCTGAACATGACTAACTTTACTCTTCTATTCACCAAAAACATGCCTTGGCGAGTGGCAGTGCACACCTGACAGTCATTGCATAGGCAGACGTTCACTGGTCCTTTAGGGTGAGGTGGGGTGAGGTAGGCGATTTGGGGGCGGGGCTTTCAAAATGTTTAACAGAAGGAAGCACTGTTTAAAATCAAACGCAAGGTTTTATTTTACACTGTAACGAGACAGAAAACAAAGCTCAAAAAACAAAATGTATATATCCAATAGCAAATTTGTTCTTTTTAATGCAGCTTTATAGTTCATGTTTTTCTTATTTTGCAATGCTAGTCAGCTGGCATAAGCATATGTTTCATGTCTCCTGACTTTTGAACATTGTAAAACAAAGCAACGCGCAACCTCCAGGCCAATTGATGAAGGAAGTTGTTAGTTCCCTAGCGCTGCTTAGATCTACTAGGGGACTGTGCACTCCCCTAGCGTTCTGCACTGGGGGGACTGCAAAGACAGTGAGATGTTTGTCGTAATAAACCTTGAATGTTCATCCTCTTAGCACACCCTAAACCCAGCATTGTTGACTTTTTTCTCATTGTTATTAATGTTCTATGACAAAATGCTCTGAACAGGAATTAGTAAAAAGCTGATTCCGATCGAAATTTCCACGTTTTTAGATTTATTCTCTATAAAAATGTTATTTCTCAATATTTTTCAATTCTGTTTTCAAAGATTTGAAGAATACTTTTTAATTTGAAGAATCCAGGATTCTACTTTAAGTAGTACATACCCTTGAATACTTTTACTGATATTGATACACATGATGTACTTAGATCAAAATTCTCAATTTTCAAATCTTCATTGTTTAGTTTAAATCATATTACACTGGGTAGACTAATATTATTGACAGGTTAAAAGAGCTAACCATCTCATATTATAGTTTTCTCTGATCTGCAACAACAACAAGACCACCTACATATAGGCCTAGCAGACTTGCCAACCCCGACAATTACCTTTAATATTTTCTCATATTTCTACCCCAAATCCAATAAGCCATATATATGTGTATGCGCCTAGAGAAAGGTACCAAAAGTCGCCCCACACCGTTTCGAGCTACAGGCTGGTAAAGACAAAAATCATATTTTAGACCAAAATGTGTTTCTATTTTTAAAAATGATAGATCCAACATTTTTTTACAATGTGCTCAAAGGGTTTTCAATGATTTGACTTTTAAATGTTTTATTTTGAATTATTTTGAGGGAAGGGTATAATAAAATCAAATCATGAAAACTGCTTTTAAGAGGTATTAAAAGCTATTGTTGAAGCATGTTTTCTCTTCCCCCTGCTAGTTTTACCATTGAATTCCATTCAAGATATATATCGATGTCAACAGAATGAATTGGAAATGAATTTTCTATGAATAAATATACAGTCGAACCTGCCCTGACGGCCACCTCTATATGACGGCCACCTGTACAAACGGCCACTTTCCATTTCCCCCCTTGCGTTTTTTCTATATAATTTAACTGTTTAAAACAGGCACCTGTCCAACACGGCCGCGGCCACCATATTTTAACACACAACCCCTATCATACTAAGCAATAACACCTGTCTTAGACGGCCACCTTAGTGACTCCTTTACGTTTTGTCATAAATTGTGCATTGGCCCCTGGCGTCGTGGGCGAGCCGTCATAATTCAATCACCTGTCGTTGTTGTTAGGTAGTCCCTCCAACCGATCATGTTGCGTAGGCCCCTCCCAATGTTGACCAATAGCTACCAATTTTCAGCTGCTGGTGAGGTAAGCGTGTGATCCCTCATAACCCATAAGCCCCGCCCAGAACTCATACACAAATCGTAAGTGAGATGAGTGGTCACTGTTTACTCAGTCTGTAACAAAGTAACAATGGACGTCAACATGAATGTGTGACAGAAGCGTCGCTCGTTCTCCGAGTGGTGGCGACCCATGTGTTTGTTTTAACATGGCACTCGGTCTTCCTTGTCTGATACATTTCATTTTATTGTCACCCTTGTGCAAAATCAGCGAAAAAATAAAAATTACAAACGAAATACAAACCAACAACAACAACACCAACAAAGACAACATAATGGGGCTACTTTCGATTGGGACCTCAGATGGGAATGGTTTGTTTTCTTTATCTAGATCAGTCCTGTCTAAGACGGCCACCTGTCTTGTACGGACACTTTTCTCCTTGACAATGGGTGGCCGTCTTACACAGGTTTGACTGTATTTTAAAAATCGTTTTTTTAAAGTTTGTATGTGTTCTCACATTTGCTAAAACTTAAAAGCTCATTTTCTCAAAATTATATTTTTACACCCTACTTCGCAAAACGGGCAATATCTCAAAAACTGTTCGAGATATCTAAGAAATTCAAAAACCCATGAGTTCAGCAATGAATTTCCAAAAAGATACAACCTTTAACTCAAAATGGTCAAAATCCGACTTTTGGTACCTTTCTTTGGGCACACACACATTTCCAGAAAAAATCTCATATTTTTTAAACTTTTGATTGAAAAGGTGTTGGAGCTTTGAAAAGAGCAAGCTACTGCTACTACTTATACTATATCCGCACTGAAATCGTAGCATACAACCAGATAGACATATTACTATGGGAGGTAATAGGTGATGATGGCTTGTTGACCTCGACCCAAAGGGCAAAGGTTGTTTCTTTGCAGTCCCCCAGTGCGAAACACTAGGGGACTGCACAGTCCCTGAGTAGACCTATAAGCACTGCTAGAGGACTGCACAGTCCTCCAGTGGGTTGCGCTAGTCCAGTCCCGTAACATCTTCCATTGATGAAACCAGGATTGTTTTTCATGCCAATTTCACTTTCTGACCCCCCCAAAAACCCCCAACCAATACAAGATCACATCATTTCCATATGGATTTTCTTCAAACAGAAAAATATAATTATCTATCATCCATATTAAATTGAAATAAAAACAAAATGTTACGCTCCGATGTAAGTTAAAGACAAACATTTTTCCCTTCAGTTGATTAAATGCTTGTCGTCATATGATACGAGTGCTTGAATCGATATAATCAAAGACACAAGTTATTCTAAAATTGCTTTTACAAATTACATTTATAGACTTTTGCTATATTCAGGGGCAACTTTTATCGAGCAATATCGAGTTCACCAATTGGTAATCAGTATCCACATCGATATAGTAACCATCTACAAATATGTCTCCCTGTTGCTAGAATTATGCTGTGACTAGTATCACATGGTCCCCAAAACAATCAAGCTGAGGACTGGTATCTCCTTCAATTTTTGGTTTTGTGAAAGTAATGGGGTGCCTTGCACCAGAGCTGATCAGACATTGTAAGAGCACCCATTAAAAAAACAACAACTATGTCTCAGCTAATTTGAAAAAGGGGAAATAAACTCTTGGTAACATAGGTTTTCAGCTCACCTGCAGCAGCAAATTTGGTGAAGTTATCTAGGCCAGCTTTTGCAAAGCTATTGTAGGGAAAAGCACCTGGCCACTGTGATACAGAGGAAAAAAAAAGAAAATAGACATAAAGTATCATAATCAGTGAGCATGCTTGAGTGTACAATAAAGGAAGGGCATCTGTACAATAACTCATTCCAGTACTACAGCCCATACAGATACCTTCCGGATGTATTGTGTGCAATTAAATATATGGTCGCTTTTAAGGACTTAAGCGGGCTAACCCAGAAATCTTGACCGACACAAAAAGTGGGCATTGCCCAACCTATGGTAGGAGAAGTTTGGTTTCATTGGTGTGTATATTTGTTTGGTGACAGAGAAAACTCTTCTTGTCTTTTAAAGAAATTGAACAAGGGGCAAAAACTTAACCTTCGATTTTCTCAAAACAGCATTTTTTGGGACAGCCTCTCAAAACAGCATTTTTTGGGATAGCCCCCTTGTGCTTAAAAGTGACCATACGTGATGCATGCTCAAACGACAAAAAAGACATACAAAGATAGTAAAGAAGATTTACTGACAGGGGGCATTTTTCATGCAGCAATGATAAAAAAAACAAAAAGAAACTGACATAACAGCATCAAAGAACAAAAAATTTGTACAAATATTATTCCATCCCACAAATGTAGAGATCTCGGTGCATAGACAGAACAGTAAGGAAATATTTTAAGCTAGTAATTGTATTCATTATTATGAACTACAGAAGTAAAGAAAAACAATTATATCCATGATGATTATCTTCAAACTCTGTACACAATACATCATAAATGCATGCAAATTCCTATATTTCCAGGCACCTAATTAAAAATGGAGGATAGAGTAGTAGTAGCCTCGATAAAGTTGAAAAAAAAATTTAAAAATCTTACGAGTCATTTCTCTTAATTATACATTAGCAAAGTAGGCCCTACAGAAAAACAAATCTCCTGAAAAGACTGATCGTTAACTTTCAAAACAGATTCCCAAGTCAACAATAAAAGATTCAGAAAGTGTGAACATTTATTACCACTTCTGTTGCTGTGATTCCAGAGACATTGATTATATTTCCTGCAAAAGGAAAAAAGAAAGCAAAAGAGATTTTACAACAGAAATTAAAGCTATTTATTTTGCTCTAAACTCTAAAAGCACTAGTTTCAACACATGAAACAGATTGTGGCTCATCCATTACAAACATATGTGAGACATCGAGGTGAAATCAGGCGCTTGTCAAACTAAGTTCTAACGAAATCAGAGAAAAGGGCATTTCTCCACCAGTTGGGGGATTTTTGTCAAATTTTGTTTTTTTTAGCTCGAATCTTTTTGTGTCCACACAAAAATATATTTCCATATGAATTTACCTGAAAAACCTTAATTAGAGGCACCAAATATGTCATTTTTCGGTTTTCAATGACTCTTCAGCTACATGTATTGGAGTTGCCAAACTTCGGCGGTCATCATCTCACTAATTTCACCACTGAAACCAGGCGACCTCACCTCTAATCGCAAATATCTTGACTTCTATTCAAGATAGATGCTTATTTTTGTGATTGAAAACAAAACAAAATAAACAAGTTTTCAGACGATACCAATAACTCCACATGCCCAAAAATTGATGAGTGCCTGATTCCACCGCGTCGTGACACATATATTATATATATACATGTGCAAAAACGATACTCGTGCTCTTGAACAATTAAGTAGCTTTCACTGCTTTCAGTAACTTTGCATTATACAGTAGAATCTTGTTATAATGAGAGGTAGGGGACTGGTGCGAAATATAATCCGTTATAGCAGGATTCTCGTTATAAGGAATCCAGTAATAAATTTAAGGAAAATATTAAAGTAGGCCTAATCTATGAGTCTGGCGTTGTTTATTTCTTTTTGTTATCTCCCTTGACGATGATTTTGTTCAACATGACCTCCAGGTCTTACTTGATCAAAAATTGAATCAGGTGTCTTTCTTTCTATAGCGCTATCCCTGTTGACAGCTCGGTGTTGGCGATCAGACAGAAAGGGCTCTAGGCCAACTCGCCCATAGTGTTGTCCCCCACCCCACCATACCCTGTGGTGCGTTCCGTCTGCATGTGCACATTGGGTGCACACCTCACCCTGCCCACATCACACATTCGCTCCATCCATCACAGCACTGTGACTTCACCATCCCCTCACTGGAGAAGTGAGAGGCATGGTAGGCAAAGAAAATCTAGACTAGGCTGGCCTATCAAGCGATGCGCTCTGCTTGTCTGCGCATGCCACACCCTCCCCACTCAATCGCTCCAGCCTTCATTGTTGGCACACGTGGGCTCTCCCATTCTATGTTTCGTTAGATCACCAACAAGTTTCTCAACTGGCGAGGTTTTGCATAATATGTATAATTGGCCTATGTGCTGTGCACAGCAGCAGCAATTTTTATATATTCCGCAATAACGGACGCCGTGTTTTCCTGATTGCGCTATAGCAGCATTTTATTTACAAAGATAAAGAAGAGAGAAAAACAGGGTTTTAGAATAGTATTTTTATAACAGACCTCTCGTTATTTCAGGACTAGTTGTAAGTGGACTCCACTGTAGTTTAAAAAAACAAATGAAAATGCATTTTTTGTCTTCCACTTGTTTCCCTTTTCACAGTGTTAAATTTGTTTCATGGATGTAATAATTAAAAATTAAATTCAAATAGACTATTAAGAAGTATTTAGATACTTACAGTTTCATAGAAAACACAAAATATGAATTACCTTTACGTTTGACCAAATATGGTAAGCATAATTTTGATAGAAGAACTGGTGCTTTCAGATACACATTAAAAGCAAAGTCCATTTGGTCTTCGGTGACATCACGAAGGAAGCCTGCCTGGCCACCTCCACCTGCATTGTTAACCTTAAGAAAAGAAACAATCTTGCTGTACACAACAATAGCAGCATAGATCTCCTCAAAATGCACTAAGTTATAAGTCTACACATCAATGATATTTGGGTCACCACGGAGTGGAATCAGGCGCTCGTCACTTTTTGGTCATGTGACTTTATAGGTATCATCGTAAAGCTTGTTCATTTGTCTAGCTTTCAGTTTAAAACATACTGATCTATCTTGAATAGAAGTTGAGATATTTGCGATTGAAGAAAGTGGGGGTCATCTGATTTCAGAAGTAAAATTAGCGAGAAAATGACCGTTATTATATGTTTGGTAACTTCCAAAGCCTGAGAATACTTGGAAACTACAAATTTACATTTTTGGGTGACTTTATTCCATGTTTTCAGTAAAATCTGCACAGTAATATTTAATGTGTTTATAACTGGACATAAAAGGTATTGAGCTGAAAAACAACGTTTTGATAAAAATTGCCAAACGGATGGGAAAATCTTGGTTTCTTCAAAATCATATTTCAACGAGCGCCTGATTTCACCATAAAGCCTCACATTTAAAGTATCCATTAAGATGAAGAAATGACAGAACTTACCCAATATCAAATGAGAATAAATATATTTAAAATTCAGGGAAGTGGAGTGGAAAAAAAACTATGACACAAATAAGTCATTCAGGTTATATTTTAAAAAGTCCAAAAATACTCAGAAAAGTGAAACCTTTTAATATAATAATATAGACTGACAGTCTTTGACACTCTCTGCAACAATAATATGATAGAGAGTGTCTAAATGCTCGATTCACTGCCAGAAAATGAAAAGTAGAACATAACAAATGCACATGCATGAATGCGTGAAATTCATTATCTTTCTGAGCCGGCAATCACGAGGATGTAATGGGGATCTGGCCCCGCGGAAAATTGCATTTTTGAAATAGAAAAATTGCAAAAAATTCCAAGGTAAACTGCCTAAAAATTGCAACCTTCCCATCCCTGGTGCATTAGTACGGGCTTAACATTTTTAGTTTAAAAAACATAACAATTTGAGTACCGGTAGCATAAAAGCAGAATGGCCTTTTAAAAAATCATGACCCACAATACAAATTTTATTAACAAGATTTACTAGTAACAACACTCGGGTACGTTAACAATAAAGTTATCGACCAAATAGAATATAATACCGCGTGACGCAAAACGGAACCCTCTGTTTTCGTAATAACTTTTAAATAAAGGCATAAAATTTGACCAAATTTAGTTATACCGGGTACTTGGTTCTTGCAAAGATCTAAAAGTGTAGTATGAGGTTGAGTCTATCAAAACAAAAAATTTTATGGGAGACTTTGGAAACAACCTCTAAATGCAAAATTAGCTTATGCTCCAATCAATTCAGATCCTGTTCTATTTTTTTCTTGAAACCTTCGATACACAGGTAATCTGTGTTTGGATCTATTTCAGATATTTTCTTTTTAAAAACCAGTAGGGTATTGTTTTAACACTAAGTCAAATCGTAAAATACAGAACATTTTTTTTTCAATTTATAAACAGTAGTAATAATAATGTAGATCATTTCTATATCGCCCACTCCCGTGTGAACGCAGCATAAGGCATTTTGCATATAACGGAGAGTCTACGTACACGGTAACCGGGCACCTAGCCTCAGTGTCTATGTACACAGTAACCGGCAACCGGTGTCACTTACACGGTAACCAGGCAGTTCAGAACTCCAAGTTCAGTTTTTGTCATCCGGTGTTGCCTTCAACCCTAGCCCTCTCCCGACTGTACCTTAAACTTTAAAAAAAAAATCAATAATCCCCCAATTCCGGAGCCCTAGATCTATACTTCGCAGCGCACAAACTTTGAATGAACTTTGGTGACCCCCAACCGGTACTCACAATGTGATGCGAAAGCCCAGGTCCACTGACCGGTCACGATGGCGGGCCCGACAAGACGCTTGCACATGTATGACTTTCTTTTTTTTAAAACAAGTGACAACACAGGACAAATATTGATTTATTTTCATTCCGTTTACCGTGTACGTAGATACTGAGACTAGGTGCCCGATTACCGCCGTGTATGTCATGTAGATACATGCATCATGTATGATTACGAACAATGTTCACGGGCGGCGCGCACACACACACACACACACGTACACTTTACACGTGCACACACACGCACACACCTACTTTCTAGCACACGCGCACGCTTACACACATTAGATCTATAGGTGTAGTATCTTTGGTCTCAGTTTGTGTTGTATAATTTATTCCAGCCTGAAGTTCCGGTTATAGCTTTTAGAGTACGCCCAGTAGGCTAGAGCTGGGCCGAAACCATACGTAGGCCTATGGATTCTTTACTCGCACCATTTAGTATTAAAAATTCTGTTAAAATTAAAGCGTTGATGTTTTTTTGCCCAAAATTGCAAGAAATTACGAAAATTGCAAAAAATTGCGGGTTTATTGCGGAACACGACGAAAAACGCGCTGCACTTGCGGCCACAAGACCGCGATTTCCTGGGGGGGCCAGATGGGGATACACTAAATACACAACAGTTTGTTGTCACAGCATGCTTATACACAAAACAGTTCATAGAATAGTAAGGTAAACTCCAGATGGTTCCCACAGCATTAAACTTGTTTTTAACTCTTTCTTTAGAATAATAATTGGCAACAAAATACGTTGTTAGATTTTAGAAAAGACACATGAACAAAAGGGTGAAAAAATATAAGTGCAACCTGAAAAGATACCCTAATATGAAGGAAGGGTGCATTAAAAGAGGTCAACCGGTGAAGCCTAATATATAAATATATATATATAATATATAATATATATATATATATATATATATAATGCTCTCGATATACTTTCAGCACTTATACTAATGTGATATAACTAGTGAAGAACTTGATCAGCCACATCAAATTTTCAGACCATAAAGAAGTGGGACCTGAATTACAGTTCCTCTTGCCATTCCAGCATCAAAGCCCAATGTTCTAATGGGAGAAGCAAGCACTCCAACTTCAAAATGACCTACATATTTTTATAGTGTCGGGCGGGAAGAGAATTTAACTTCAACAGCAACATAAAAATGGTAAAGTTGATTAATTCAGTCAAAGATAGTAAATAACAAGATGGGCCACTCAGCCAAAAAAGTGTCCGCAGGAAGTATGCTCTTTGCTTCAGATGGCGCTGCAGTCTGTTTTGAAGCTCTCTTTCGTTTTTCCAGAAGAAGAATAGGAATAGCACCTCCTTGCGTGCGCAGATCGACTGCTGTTCATCAGCAGTTCGGGTACGTTCAGTGCGGAGTTTTATTTTTATTTTATTTTAATGACCTCTCGTCTTTCATTCTAAAGTCAAATTAAATGAAGAAAACCATCACCCTTTCCTCCGGAAGAGGTTTTTTGTCAGCGTAACCATTTTAAAAAAGCGTTCTTCCGAAATTTATCCCAAAACTTGCTAGTTTCACTTTGATTTTTTAAAACTCAAGTAGGGTAACTCTGTTCGCAAAGAGTGCGCTTTTGTGAAGAGGGCGCCACCAAATTTTGAGGACACTTTTTTAATTGGCTCAAAGAGAGAAGTGGCCCATCTTGTTATGTACTATCTTTGATTCAGTCAGAATGGTCACAGCTGTGTCTCCAGACTGGCAGAGTAAAGAAAAGATTTCCCTAGAAAATAAGTCCATCATAGAAGAAGCAGAAGATATTCTATATAATTTATAAACATATACTCACTTATGATAACAAAAGCAAACCATTTTTTTTCCAGATATCAAAATTCCAATTTCTGATTAACTCTATCTGAAGAAATATGCAGTGTATCAATTGACCAGCATGTGTAAAAAGAAAATGTATCAGTCATCCTCACCAAAATATCTATGCAGCCAAACTTTTGAACAGTCTCTTCCACCATTTTTTCACGAACAGCAGGGTCTGTAATATCACCTGTCACTGTGTGCACCTACTGAAGAAAAGGGAGCTATCAAAATTGATTACATATCCCAAAAAAAAGAAGAAGGAGGAGGAGGAGGAGGAGGAGGAGAAAAAGAAGAAGAAGAAGAAGTAATTTACAAAAAATACATGTGCATGAACATGTTCAATATTGTGGTATACCAGAAACTCATACATGTACTATCACAACACCATAAACGATGGTGTGCATTTCAGACTGCATTTATTCACATTAAATTAACAATTTGAACCTTAGAGTACAACAGATAAAACGGATTAACAGTCAATTTCACTTTTCTACACTATTCATGAAACATCTGTGATCTAAATTGCTTTGGTGGGGTGCAAAACATTCACAAGTACAACTTTTGTTGTTAAAATATCTGTGTCTGACACAATTTGTATTTTTTGTTTTGAGATACACCAAAACAACTTGTGACTCGAATTTCATGATCACAAAAATCAATATGTAACAAAGAATACACCATTATAATTGGCATTCTACAAGCTATTCTGAAAAATATCCTGGCCTTTGAGATAAAATACACATTGTCTTACATGTTCCTTTGCTCTTTGAGTTAAGTTCATGAGTTATCGTATGCCTTTGGCTGTTTTTCCAAGCTGTCCTCGTGATTATATGCACCCCGCATAATTTTGCAAAATTTGATAATTTTTTGCATAATTTCTGATATTATTTTCCTTTATCATTCTTTGTTAAAATTACCAGAATCGCATAATTTCACATTTTTGGGCTCAGTTTGCATAATTTCAGAATTTTTCTTGAATAAAACGACGGGGACAGTCCAAGGCAGTGGGGGGAGAGAAGCCAGAGGTTGGGGGAAGGGGAAGTGGGAGGTTGAGGGTGGGGGCATGGGGCCTTGACTTCTTGAAAATACTTATGTCTCATCATTATACTGTCGGGACTTACTTGTCAATATCATAATCTTTACCTCGGCAAGATTCTTTGATATTAACGACACTGCAAAACGAAGCAATCCACCCACCCTCACACCTGAATTGTAAACACCAATCAGACTTGATCTAATTTAATGCCCTCAGCACTGTCTTTACTGTGGCGAATCAGAAGGGACTTACACTGAAATACACTTATCCACCTAGATCGCAGTAGACTATGGCTGATCGAGTGGGACTTACGGCAGCCGCCGCAGAGCGGTACACCTTGAACTAAACTGGTGCCCATATTTTTTAAATTCAAAACATGTAGGCCTACATAGCAAAATACATATATATATACATTGAAGAGATTTCAATATCCCACCAATTTCACTATATGTGCCTGCTAGACTGCACTATCAAAGCTGACCTCTTCTGACGTAGATCCATTCTGCAAAAGCATTAGCTTCACTTCTTCCAGCTTCTCTTCACTGCGTCCATGAATTGTAATTTTTGCACCTCGCTTTGAGAAAAGTCTAGCAGTGGCTTCTCCAATTCCTGAACTACTTCCTGAAGAAAAGAAGAGAAAAGCATTTTAGGAGCAAGTTAAGTCATAGTATGCACAAATAATGTTACAAAAATCAATTTTGGCTGCAGAATAGGGTAATAATTAATATCAAAGAAATATTTACGAAGTAAATCAATGAAATTGAGGAATTATTTCCACAACAGCACAGTCTCAATGAAATTATGAGGAGAAAATATGAAACATCTCTTTCATGTGTGCACCTGATCACCTGTAAATTCATGTCATTTCATTATAAAGGTATAAAAGGACAACACTGTTACCTGCTTTGTTTGTTTTTGTAAAGTGTTTTACGGCGCTCGCAACTGCATAAGGTCATATGAGGGCGCGGGACACACCTAATATTTTCAGTTGGTAGGAAATTTGGAATTTTGCTCGGGTGGCGGCCGAAATCTACTCTTATCGATTTTAGACCACCAAGGGATCTTTAACGTGTGCAAGTTGCACACGGGCCCTCCGAGATTTTTCGCCCATGTCTGGGAAGGTTAGGTGTAGATCTTTCCTACCAGAAGATCAGGGGTGTGGCAGAAAGACAGCAGTAAGGAGGAGCCAAGGAGTAGCAGTAGAAAGGTTGCAGAAAGAGTCAGGAGCCCAGACAAGGGGGCAAAGGAGGTGAGGGGGTGGGGGCAGAAAGTGGAAATGAAAGCAGACAAGAGAACATTGCTAGAGAGCAGGAAAGGAGGTGAAAGGAAACAATTTTAGAGACGAAAATTTTTTGGTCGCTACCCGGATTCGAACCCGGGACCTTTGAATGAGAGGCCAACACCTTAACCTCTAGACCACGAGAGCCCCCCTGTTGCCTGCTTCGACTTTATTTCAAAATAAATTTTGAAAGATTGGACTGATTTCACTGTTATTAATCAGAATAATGTTTTAAAGGTAATCTTGACAAAACAATTATCTGAACCTGTAATCACAGCAACACGATCCAGAAGACTGAGGCGATCCATCATAGGATATGTTGAGTTATAAGTTATAATTCCTTTTATCTTCCTGCACACCTGAAACAGAAAATCAAAGTACACAGGAAGTAAGACAAAGTTTACATGCAAGCCAATTATAAACATATTTCTTCATTTCAGTGTTGGCTCACCATACAAAATATATAATAATGTATCTGTAATGATGTGGTATTTTTAACAACACAAAGCAAAAAAGGAAAAGTTGAGAAGTCGGCAGAGCCCATGATAATCCACATGTGGTAAGCTCAAAATGGAACAGCTCTTTTACCTGGTGAGTTGTGATGAGGTAATATCCAGTGGCGGTGGGTGGACCAAAATTTGGGTGGGGCTTAGGTTTCTTCCAGTTTTTTACCACCAAATAGAAAGCAATAAGAATTAAACAGTGATGATTTTTCTATACTCACGGTGAGCCACGGCAGTTTGAGAACCATTCAAACGAGAAGAGTTGCTTTTGTTTTCAATCTCTTTGTCCTTAGTTAAATTCTTGTTGATGGTGGGGACGAAGCCGATTCACCTCCAAATTTCCTCTAATTAGTTTTCGTGTGATGAAAAAGTTATAACTGTTAAATCTCAGCAGCACAAACACAAACATGCACACACAGCACTTCAAACATAATACTTCTATGAGCTGGATTAGGCCGTGTAGTCGAGAAAGTTGAACGCACCCAACAAAGAACCAATGAGCGCATAGAGGTATCTGTGTCTGTGGGGGAAAGTGTGTCGTAAACTTTCACCCCCTAGTCAGGGCTAGGAGAGCGTGAGCCCGCGGTACATTGTTATTTTTTCCCAGTCTTCTACCTTTTTACAAGAAGAGTTTCATTATGGACGGACTGTGGGAAAAGGGCTCCTGTTGGCTGAGCCCTAAAGACATTTGATTGGCTGCTGGGTTACTATAACTTTGTAAGCGGGGACAACAGTGATTGGAAGCGAGCAAGCCGCCAGGTTGATCACTCTGTGTTCATTCCGTGAGGTCATAACGGTTTCAACTGCTAATTTTCATTATGGAGAAACTTTCATTTATTTTAGGATAGAGTTGGGGTGGTGGTTGGGGAGGGGGTATGGGCTCAAGCCCGTAAGCCCTTCACTACCCACCGCCACTGGTAATATCATATAAATATATATCATTACAACATTGCATATCTGAATATATCATGATACGGTAGACAGATGGCCTAAGTTAAGAATCTGAATACGTTATGGACGAAACAGTGGATGGTAGCACCTCGGATCAATCAAGACACACTGACTATATATAAACAAAGAGAGAGAAAGACTTAGGACGAGTAGTGGTTGATGATAAACTAACCTTCAAGAGCACGTAGCCCAGATAACATCAAAAGCTGTTTATCAGGCGATCATTTGATTAGATTCTACTTTTCTGAGAATACGTTTGTTTTGCTCTACAAGAGTTTAGCAAGGCCGTTTTTAGAGTTTACACTGTGTTTGGCAACCCTTTGAAAAAGGACTATGTAGTGAAATCGAGCAAGTTCAAAGGCGGGGCACCAAAATGCTGGAGTCACCTCAAAGAAAACACTTATTCTGAAAGACTGAAAAAAGTATTTTAAAAAGCTTCGGATCCATCCCTGGAACATCGAAGGCTACATGGTGATATGATCGAAACATACACATATATCTAAGACATCACCAAAAGACCAGCTTTTACAAAGCAACAACCACACAACTCCATGGCAACTGAACGAGAAGCTCCAGAAGCAAAAAAGAAGCATTGTGTGAGGGCGAACTTCTTTGAAAATCGATTGAATGTTATTTGGAACAATTCATCTCCCTGAGTCAGTGTTGTCAGCTCCAACGGTGGACACATTCAAGAGACATTTGAATGAATACTGGAAGGATCTCCCGACGAACTACAATCGGTCACTTGCCAAGACTGATTCGTCTAGCCTGCATGTAATAAGATAGTCAGTCATTTAAAAGTTAATTGAATAGGCTCTTCTTGAGCCTCAACCGACATAATATAATTATAGTCAAGTCAGTCCCATCATATTTGCCCATCATGTTTTACATTGGCAATCATCAGTAGATTACTGAAATTTGTGACTAAAACTAAAAACGCCAGCCTAGCTACAGATTAAAAAAACTAGAAAAATATTAATTGCGGTTTATTTTAGGGTGAAAACTAAAGCATAGTTTACTTACGTAGAAATCTAGCTTTCATGGATTTTTTTCCAATCGGAAAACCCGGTGGTTTTAAGTAACGCAGTGGCTACGTTCACGGCGCCGTGAACGTATCCTGCAGACTACGTTCACGGCGCCGTTAACGTAGCCTGCAGACTACGTTCACGGCGCCGTGAATGTAGTTTGCGGTAGATGTTGAGGCTACGTTCACGGCACTCAAGCTTCGTTTAGATGGACCGTCCACTGCCGGTTTAAGTCAGCCGGTTTTAGTCAATCACAGGCTTAAAATTAAAAGACAAGACAACGCGATTATCCTGCATGCTTTGGTTTAAGCATTATTTAAAATTTGTGCTCAATTGTTAATATAGTTTTGTTAATATTGTTACCTTACCTTTTGATATATTTGCCCTCATCATTCGCAGTGTCATCATTTGTCAGGTAATTTAAAATGATGTCAACAAGTCATGACAACTTGTTAGACAAATTGCGGCACTATAACCATCGTTGGGATCGTTTGTTTTAGTAGAGGTTTTACGGACGGCGCTCATATCTGCATACGGTCATGCGCCATCGCTGGGATCAAATGACTGGACAGCCACAGCAAACTAATATGACGTCAGTCAGTGAACATCTGGCGGACACTAATACACAGTGCTAATAGATTTTCCCCTCAATAATCCCCCCCCCCCCCCCTTTGTTTCCCCCTCTCTCCCGCCTGTTCATACTCTACTTATACACATCAGCAGCTCTGACAATACTCACTGTAAGAACTCGTGAAGACAGACAGAAAGACACACTACTAAGTGATACATTATAATAAGGCCGGCACTATTTCTCCGAACGTTCGGGAAAATAAAGCTAGGCACTATTTCTCCGAACGTTCGGGAAAATAAAGCTAGGCACTATTTCTCCGAACGTTCGGGAAAGTAAAGCTGGGCACTATTTCTCCGAACACTCTGAAATCACATCCTTTCCCGCAAATTTCGGATATTATATAGATCTATAATTATAGTATAGGCCTACCAAAGATTGTTTGTATACAATATGGTTCAATCGGTCCAAAAAATGTCCGCAGTAAATATTTGTATAAAGAAATGCTACAGTTCCAAGCAGTTTTTCGCTACATATATGACGTGTTGCCTATGAAGGGTGCTGCTCTTAAACCTAATGAATGTGTTGTGTTCACTCGGGTGCTGTCTAGATCTAGATCTAGATCTACGGAGAGTTATTGATAACGACACATAGAACTAGCATCTGCGTTTGTCGCGGCCGCGACCAATCAATTGTGGCTCGATTTTTGGGCATTTTTTGGTCCCCGAATCGGGGAATAAAAGTCAAATTTAAAAATTTAAAAAAATGAAAGAAACCGAACCTCTTTACTTTTGAAAGAAAGTTCACATAGCTTCACTTTGTCTTTCTCACTTGTTGTCACCACGTTGATTTGTTGAATACGTTAGTTACTTTTATTTTTCCCTCTTTGTGGTGTTTTATTTTGTTAGTGTGTATTTTTTTCTTTCTAGTTATTGTTCTGATGTGTTGTTTTTTAATCAGTTTTTTTTGTTGTTGGGGGAAAAGGAGGGAGGTGAGAGAGAGAGAGAGAGAGAGAGAGAGAGAGAGAGAGAGAGAGAGAGAGAGAATGTTGGTAAAGGGGGTGGGGGAGAATAAAATGTGTGAGAGAGAGTCGCAGACCCATGTTCTTCAGTATTGGACAGGGAATGCAGAGGGCAAGGTGAAAAGAAAAAAAAACTGAGGTGTTTGTGTAGATATAACAAAAACAACTTTCCAGCTTCTTTAATTTGGTGTCACTTCGATTTCTCAACATACTTGCTTTATTTCATACATATATACATATTCAATGTTCGTTGAGGCACATGTCTGAAGTAAAAAGAAGAAACCATACAAACCTGGCGTTAGATCGCTCAATCCAGAGGAATATACACGGAACAAAACAGGTAAGCTCACCAAAGGAAAGTCATATATATTATAAAACACTGAATTTTCATATTGGATTTAAGTGAAAAATCAATCCACATATTATAAAAACTTGTCATTCTGAGCATTTTGATACCAAACTCATTGCAATAGGATGGTATTTCAGGAAATTGAATGCTTAAAATTTTATATTTTTGTGTACATCACGAAATATGAAAAATACGATTTTCAGAGACAGCTCACTAATAAACCAACTTTGCTGCACCAAGCTGCGCAAACCAAATCGCGTTGTCTTGTCTTTTAATTTTAAGCCTGTGATTGACTAAAACCGGCTGACTTAAACCGGCAGTGGACGGTCCATCTAAACGAAGCTTGAGTGCCGTGAACGTAGCCTCAACATCTACCGCAAACTATATTCACGGCGCCGTGAACGTAGTCTGCAGGCTACGTTCAGGGCGCCGTGAACGTAGCCACTGCGTTTAAGTAATTTTGAAGTTAATGCGAGTCACAACACCAGCTGAAATCCAAAACCCTGGTTACTTTATTGGACGCTCGTTCATGGGATAAAACAAACATGAACATGCACGACATTAAATCAGTAAATCAGGCTATGGGGAAAATGTGTAGACCTACCTCATTGGTTTAATTTTAATGCATACCTTAGTATTGAGATTTTCCCAAAGAAAGTGGCTATTCTCACCCGCCGGAAGTTCTCGCAAGATCAACTCCTCCCCTCTTCTCTCTCTCTCTCTGTCTCTTTCTGAATACTGTCTATCGGTGTGGACGATCAAATTGACCAAAACAAAGTTTAAAAATGATGTTAAAACACAAAAGTAAATTAATTTGGTTGTCTACAAAGATGCTACGATATTTAACTTTTCGAATCGAGCCGAACTACGCGGGTCGCCATTTTGTTTTGCCCGGAAATTCTCGCGCTACTCCTCTCTCTCTTTCTCTCTCTCTCTCCACTGCCCACAGACAAAATTGTACGCTTTTAGTAGGCTACAGTTGTAATGGAACGTTTGTTCACGGCACATAATTCTACAATTTTTCTGTTATCACAGTGTAGAATTCTGTGGTTTAGGGTGAACGCAAAATTTGGTGAACGCGCGCCGGGTGAGAATAGCCACAAGACTCGCCTGCACTATTCTCACTCCGGGTGAGAATAGAGGTGGCCAGACGCCAAAACTATGAATAAATAAATGAAATGATTAAGATTTTTAAAAGATGTCACTCGGTGCCCGAGTTAAAAACCGCCGCAAACTGCGCAAACTGGAACCAGCCTGTCGCCCAACAGACTAATTTCTGTCTTTTTATTTTTATCTGATCTCACGTCAATTTAATTGATGATTTGTTGGACGCTGCGCTCTGACTTAAAAACAAAATAAAAACAACAAAAAACAGCAACAAACAAACACACAAACAAATAAAAACTTTGATTACAGTTATTTCCTATTCAGTTCCTCCGGCCCTGGCCTTGGCCTGGATCAAACAGGTCATTGACCCTTCTTTGGCACACTACTATAATAATATGTTGGTCTCTGCCAAGGAGTTTACAAAGCTCTGGTCTCTGCCTTCTCCTTGGCATGGCAATGATTATTAGTTATTATTAGACCTCTGCGACTCTGCGGTCTCTGCTCCCAGGCCTAGACTTGATCTTCCTTTTCAGTGCGCTCCCTCCCAGCTCAGAAAAATTGGTATCAGAAAGCCAATTCGCTGCTGGCTCTTATATGTAGCCTTAAGTAGCCTATACCTAATTCGACGTGGTGGGACAGACAGGAGCTAGAAAGTCTAGCCTAGCTGTCTCTGTTCTTTTGGGACTTTTTTTATCGCCATGACTCCGATCATAAGGTGGTCTAGATTTAGATATCTATCCTCATTATATGAATTCACATATGGTAACAAAACATAATATGAGCTTTAAACTTTAATTAAACAACAAACGATGCTCTCTCTCTCTCTCTCTCTCTCTCTCTCTCTCTCTCTCTCTCTCTCTCTCTCTCTCTCTCTCTGTATGTGTGTGTTTGTGTGTGTAGGCCCTATATATTATTTATCGATTATAGCTTAATTACAGGCCAATCCAAACGTTATTGAAATATTTCAAAAGTAAAAACGATTAAAGAAAATGATTTGCCTGTACTCATTATAGAGAGATAATATTTAAACATACATACATTTATTGTATTACAAATACATGTAATACGTTATAGCGGATTAAATTTACAACTTATGCGATATTTGTGTGTGTGTGCAGTGCGC
>NW_004797342.1:1149237-1151230 GCF_000002075.1 Aplysia californica
GTGTGAGAGAGAGAGAGAGAGAGAGAGAGAGAGAGAGAGAGAGATCAAAGAGCACTAGTAGGCTATGCATCCTGCAAAATATACATGTAGGCACATGCCTATTATAATAGTCTATATATAATACATATAATTGTAGTTTCCATAAAAACACATTCTAATATGTGAGGCAGTGTGGTGGAATCAGGCTCTCGTAAAAATAACCCAAGTGAAGAAACGCGCATTTTTCCGCGGGTTTGTTAATTTTTATCAAATTTATGTTTTTTGGCCCAACACCTTTCATGCCCATTAAAGAACTCATTTTTGTGTGGATTTTTCTGGAAAAAACGTTAATTAAAGGCACACAAAATGAAAATTTTCACTTACCACGGACTCTTAAACTAAGCAAATAACTAAAATCTTTGGCGGCCATTTTCTCACTAATTTTACCTATGAAAACAGATGACCCCCCACCTCCTTCTTTCGCAAATATCTCGACTTGTATTCAAGATAAATGGACATTTGTTTTCATTCAAATAAAGACAAGCGAGCAAGCTTTAAGATGATACCAATAACTCTACGATGCCCAAAAATTGACGAGAGCCTGATTCCACCAAATGTCTCAATATATGTAGCCTAGAGATAAAATGAGATTCTAGTTCGGCTATGAATAATATTATAATGTATAACACCTGATGTAAGTCCAACATGATAGTACCGGCATGTGTTTAAACGTTTTATTACTCTTATTCTTATAGACTATAGAAAGGCCTATATTTAGGCAATTATTATACACATTCAGGATCTTTAAAATGAAGTGCACTTTTCTGTTCAGAACAACACACACGCACCAATAATATTACATTAGAACGTAATCAATTATCACTATATAGGGTCGAATACATGTAGGGCCTCATGTGTATTGGGCTAGGTAGGCCGTTTTGTGCTTATGATCTTACTTTTCAGCACTGTCTATAAAATAATACATTGTAATAGAATAATTATGTGGGCATGTGGGTGGCGAGCTGTTTCGGTTGACACATTGTGTTATCATAGCCTTGGCTATAGATCTAAAACGTACGACCAGTTTCAGTTTCGGTTATTACTTCGAGGTTATGAAATTATGTCTCTGACCAAGACCTATATATATACAGGTCTACAAACTACGAGGCTCGAGGCTCAAGATTTAGTCGTGGTCAGAATCCGGATTATCTACCTGGACAACCGGATAATTCTCAATGAAACGTTTTGGGGATTCGGACTCGACTGACTAGCTCTTTCCTGATTCGTTTGTCGAAGTGGTTCTAATTCTTATACGGTATATACCCATTTGCCGAAGCGGTCCATAATATCCTTGCCGAAGAGGATCAGACAAGGAGCTTAAAACAACTGTAGCTCCTTTGGGATCAGATTGTCTTTTATTATAACCTGTTTGCACAAAAGGATCATAACCCGTTTGGGAAATGCTGTTTCCCTTATTAATTTTTTTTAGTTATTCGACTTTTTATTCACTGAGCCTTCAGACCTTAATTGGTATTGGTGCCAGATAAGTTTTTGTTAGTTGACCTCTGTCTTTGGGTTAAAGGGGAGTACACAATGTAGTTATTCGTCGTGGTCTGACGTGACAAACTGTGGCATACGGGAGGGTTTCTAGGTCAGGCCAGAGGAGAGGTCATACACTGGGCCGAGCAGATGATAGGTGTAGCCTAGTGATGAAATTAATCACACGTGTTGGGAACATTTCTCGGTTTGGCGGCACTTGTAAAGTCTGCGGCTCACAGTTTTTAACTTTGAAGGACGGGGATGGAGCGATATTTACAAAAGCAGTTTGTAAAAAAAAACAAGAAAAGAAAAAAACAACAACCCAGCAAGTAGAATTTAGAATAATCTTTATGCATCTGATATGCGGAACTTAACAACTAGAACGTCTTTGCTGCCTGCAGTTTGTGCCAACGCACGTTATATTATGAGAAAGAAAGATGGGGGATTAAAATAAAAAGAAAAGAAAAACAAATTC
>NW_004797342.1:1151873-1206019 GCF_000002075.1 Aplysia californica
AAGTATTTTTGTGTCATCAGTTAGATCTATTATTAAAATTTTTGTGTTTGTTGTTATCAGTCGTTATTTGTTGTTATATCAACAAAGATAACCCCCCCCCCCCACCCCACAACCTATCATTAGTTTCAATCACAGTGGCTTTCCTAATCTACTGCTTAGCCCAATGCAAGGCGGGGAGGGTGCGGTGATACAATATGCTGTGAATGACTTTTATGTCATCGCTGGAAGCTTGACTCTTTGAATCGAGCCGTCTGCCGCCCCATCCCACCCTACCCGCCGGTACAGTGGTGATCGACGAATCAATTTAACTAAACGAATTTTATACTTGAGATAATTCTAAATTTGGGAACGAGTAAATGATTGTAAATGACGTTGGAAATAGCAAAGCATGAACAGATTCTTGTTCTCCTTTCGTATCCTTTTTCACTGGCGATCCACACCCACATTGATAGCGTATAGGCCTTTAGGTGTAACAGACGTAAATAGGGTTAAACAGATCCGGTTATATCCGGATTTGTTCAATCGTGTGCACAAACAGATCCAGATTTTTCCAAGCGACTCCCACCTCCCACCCACTTCCCAGGACAAGTGACTTGTAGGCCCAGCTTGGCTAACCCGAGGCGAACTCGCGTTGCTGAAATCAACTTCCGGTTGAAATCGGGAATGTTTTGTTTGTGCAATGTAGGATCAAGAAGTGAACTGTTACCAGATTCTAGATCTTGTTGCTATTTAAATTACACTAATACTGCCTTGTGTTACTACCATCTTTGTCTTTTATATTTCAAAGACATAATATCTCAGAAATATTGATTTCATTCACATCAGTCAGAGATCGTGTTCACGAGCAGGAATCACTCGGGGCTGGCAGTTTACTGAGCAGACAGGAACTGACTGCTGAATAGCCTACTGAACAGGAGGCTTGTGGAGAGAGTGAGTGAAACTGAAATGTCTGATGTGAATTCGTGTGAAGCATTGGATTTTGGTATTTCTAGATCTTTGATCTAGAATCTAGATTAGGCTAGATTTATATATCTTCTGGGGCAACCTCTATTCTCACCCGGGGTGAGAATAGTGCAGGCGAGTCTTTTGGCTATTCAAGAAGACTTGCTCTTCTATTGTTGAGAAAACTCAATAAAGTAGTTCAAGCCATTGTCATACTTTACTTTTCCGATCCAGCGGCCATTTGGGTTCTAGCCCTTCGGTCTGGATGTCAAGCCATTGTCATAAATTTTAACTAATAAAGGCTTGCTGCTGCTGCCACTACTGTTGTTGTTGTTGTTGCTGTTGTTGTTGTTGTTGTAGCTGCTTTCCCTTACCCTCCAAACGTCTTATTCTTCTACTTTGCTGTGTTCTGCTTCTTCTACTTCTGGTAAATTTTCAACTTTGTGACTGCTGTTTTTGCCCGAAATGACTCCCTAGCACTGAAATGACAGCAGCCGGTAGTATGGAAGCGATACAACCTTCCTCCTCTGCATCCTCTTTCTTCTTCTTTCTCCTCCTCCTCCTCCTCCTTTTCCTCTTTCTCCTGATCCTCTTCCACTTCCCCCTCCTCCTCCTCCTCCTCCTCCCCCTCCTCCTCCTCCTGCTCCTGATGATGATGCTGATACATGTGCCACAAAAGATGTGACAATTGAAACAACAGATCAAATACGTCAACCTCAAAGTTGAGGGTTGGTCGGTTTTGTCCGAAAAATTTTATGCGACATAGTCGTCCAACCCACACAGTTTCATAAAAGCGATTTTTTAAGGAAAAAAGGTCTACAGTTTTTTGGTAAAGTGTTTTTATAGGTGTTTGAAGCATTTATCTGTCGTTAGGCTCCTTTGTTTTAAAATAAAACAGTTTTTCTCTTCTTATGTAAAATTTGTCCCGCTGGGGTTAGTCGGTTTTATCACAAGGCCGACGTTGTAATGCTTTGTATCAGTAGGTTTTGACAAGATTTTTTTTGCGTTCCTTTGTACCTTAGAAAATTATAAAAGGTAGCCATTTAATAAAATTGGGTTGGCTTGGAAAAAGGTCATATAATATACTTGGGGGGAAAATGTTTTGAGGAAGTTTATCTCAATATTTAGTGTGTACTTGCTCAAGGTGTATACATATTGAATGCAGCAATGATTTTACTTGACAGTATTCTTGCTGGTCTGAGAGAGTATGGTTTTTTAAATATTCATTGGCTATATTAATTCTCAAATTTGATTTCCTCAATAACAATCAAAAAGTCTTTGTGAATGGGGATTATGAGTTCAAGCTCTTGACTTGTTGAATTGGTTTTCAAGTGTAACAACATTGCAAGGTCATAGTTTGAAAAGAAATGAGATGTTTTGGTTGCATTCTGAGATTATAATAATTTTTATTTTGTTCTTTGGACAACTAAAAGTATCTGTAAGTTTTTATTTTCAGGTCACGAAATAAAGGATAAACATGCCTTCAGAATCAGCGACTGGATTCATTGGGTCAATGGTGTCCATTGACTGTGGAAAACTTGGAACATACCAAGGGCATGTCCAGAGGGTTGATGCAGACATGAACACTCTCACCATTACTCATGCTTTTCATAATGGGCTAAGGTGTGACCAGTCAGAAGTAAACTTAAGGTAAATTCTGATACCTTTAAAAGGCTTACAGCCAGTAGGGTTAACCATTCTGCTATGATGAGAGTTGTTGAATTAGATATTGATGCTCTTTTTCTTTTTGCGTGTGTGTGTGTGCTTTTTATAAATTGAGATTAGAGACCTTGTTTTATCTTTTGATTAAAATGGAAGTATTAAAGCAGCCTTTGTAACAAGATAAACTTTCTTTATGGCAAGGCCCACTGGTGCACATTATCTCTCTTTTACTCCATCACTGAATTAAAAGGAGCTAAGCCACTTTTAAGACAAATATAAAACTTGTATTACGGGACTGCATGAACAAGGCTTAAACCCCTGACCTCTGGCATGAGATATTTGGTGACTTATTAATGAGCCAAAACCATTCTCATCATATTGTCGTGTAAACACCATTTTGATCTACTTTTTGTTTCTAACTATTAGCAGGAAGCTACCAGAACCTTTTTGGATCTTTATCAAGCGTATATTGTCGTGGGGGGAAAACCCAACACGGTGCTTGAAGCGTTTTGTGGAAAAAAAAAATCTAATCCCTATTATCAGTACTGTTTATGGTCTGGAATTTCTATAGTTTGCTATGCTCATAGTGGCCACCAAAGACTACTTACATAAACCAGCAAAGAAAGTTTGTGGTACGGTAGTAGTTTTACCTGGGATGTTTTCGGGTGTTTCTCTTAAACGGACTAAATGTGCATATAACACATTTTTTAAATGAAACTCTTCATGTATATATAGTGGGATACCCTCTGTCTTGACTGGTCATTGTGTCGTAAAGCCGTGACATGTGGCAGCAAGATTTTTTAGATCAACAGTTTGTAAACAGAGGCAGCCAAAGAAGCAAGAAAACCAAGGCAGTCACGTCCTGACATTGACATCACCCAACAGACTTTATGTGCTCTGTTTGTGGAAAATTCTTGTAGAAAAGAGTATTAGTATTAAAAGGTCACAAGTGAAGCAATAAAAAGGTTTAACCAACAAACTTATGTTTAGGCTGACTAGTGCTCTACTTTAGGAAAGAGAAAGTCGCTGATTGGTGAGTTGCTGTGTTTGTGATAATTACAGTTTGCTGGCAATTTTTTTCTGTTTCTTTTCTTTCTTTACTGTGCCAGCTTCCTGTAATTTCTTTTCTTCTTTGGATTTTAGCAGTCATCGTCAGTTTATGATGGACAAAGTGTTATTATTATAATATTATTGTTTTTATTATTATTGAAAGGAATGCAATAAAATTAACTTTTTATGTGTATTTCTTGTGTTGTTTCTCAGCTCCACAACAATTCTGGATATCCAGATCATCCATTCCTCTACTGTGGCAAAAGAAATCATTGAGAGAAAGACAACCCCTTCCAAAATGACTAAAGAGATTGATGAGGTGACAAAACCCAGGTGTTCATCTCCAGTGAAAATCATCAAAGCAGCTTCTAAAGCTCGTTCTGCAGGCTTTACACCGTCATCCTCTGCCAATTCGAACTCGAATACTGAGAAGGGGCAGGGGAAAAGTTCTCATGGGTGCAGAAGAAAATTGTCACCACCCGATAGCCCGTCAGCTCACCTGTTGAAGGGAAACAACTCTGTGGGGCCTCGCCCACGAATAAGTAAAAGTGCCAACAGGGACGGCTATGATTCTAACGACCAGGGAGTCGGACAGGGTAATGGACAGGGTGAGTGGTACTCTGGTATAGTTAGAGCTATTGTACAACCCTAGTGTGGAGACATCCTCCACAATATGTCCCCCTTGTTTCAGCAAATAGTTTTATTTTTATCTGACAACTGGTACTTTAGAAATGTATGATTTAATACATTTTTTAGGGTCTGAGAATGGGAGTCCTTTTTGTGTTGGAAAATATGTGTCCTTTGTTTTTTAGTATTGTCAATGCTGAATAAAAGTTATGAACTCCCGAAACAGGATTTGTGAATAATAATGAAAATGAAGCCATTCATCAATTGGAGAGACCTTTACTAAACAGGGATGTAAATATTTCAAATTTCCTTTTATTTAAGGTTTTCTGTAATGAAATTTTAAAAAAGTAATAAAAAGAGAGGGTTAGGGGCTGAATCAATAAAAATGGAAAGAAAAAAAGTGTCTCCCATATAATCTCTAACTGAATTGCATGATGCATTTGTGTCCGAGTCTTGCACATTATTACAATTACCTTTGCAGTCCTTAATCACACACTAAGTTGGCACAGAAACACACACCCACAGTTTTTTTTCTCATCACACACATAATGTGCGATTCTGACTATCATGACAACAACTTCGTAAGAACAAATCTAAAGTACAATGATTTTATAGGTTTCCTAGGATTTCTTTAGGAAAAAACTGGAAAGCTGTTGAGAAATGTATGGTGCTAATCGTCAAAGTTAATGCTAATCTTTGCCAGGTTGCCTATTGAATGCATTGGATATCAAAGCTGGTTCAGAGTTCCTCTGGAAAAGTATTAAAAATGTTTTCTAATGTGCTTGTGTCCAAATGCATTGAAGTAGTGTAATATGTTTAGAAAGTCTTTGAAAATACTGTCATCCAATAACACTGCCGTATGAAGGTCTTGCTGTAGACCTTATGGTCTTGTCTGAGAAGAGAGCAGTACTACCAAGATCTTACTTCTACCTGTTGTGCAAAAATATCATGAAATTTGGGACTTTTGAAGCAACTACATTAGGAAAATAAAGAAAGATAGGATAGTGTGATGCTGTGTCTGCAATTAGCAGCATATCGGAGATAAGTATCGAAGTGATGGTTCGCCTTGCTGTACTTTTGCACTTGCGACATCTTGCAATGTTTCAAAGATCACGCAACAATGAAAGTGCACAAAAGAGGTCAGTTATGAATTTAATATTGTTTTTTAAAAAAAAGTGGGGAGCATTCTATGTTGGTATCTCATGTTTTTCACAATCTTTTTTATTTAATTGAAAACTTGTTTGAATCTTCCAGTGTTAGGCCTTGTAGTATATGGGGTACCGATAATGAAATTTAAATTCCTATTTCATAATAACAGGGACAACCTCTTGCTTTCTTGACTTCGAAATGAGTTAAAGGGGTAAGACTACCCCAATTATTAAGGTTTTGGAATCTAATGTCAAGTTGTTTTTTTGGGGAAATCAGCTTGACAATCAATATTATTTTTGCACAGGAGTTCATGGAGCAAAGCAGCGTGGTCACCAAGGCCAGGACAGTCAGTACAGAAAACACAGTGCCAGCAAAAAGATGGAGAGAGGTGGAAAAAAGGGTGCCAATTCCTGGAATAGTGATTGCTTTAGTGCACCTGCAGAGTCATTCTTGCAGGACTTTGACTTTGAATCCAATCTTGCCTTGTTCAATAAAAAGGCTGTCTTCCAGGAAATTGAAAATGACTTTCCCGATTTGAGTCTAGAATCGGATCCCAGGGAACAAAAATACCGACATGATGAGAACATTCTGCAGCCTGGGGAGAGCACAAATGCCGGTCCTGCTACAATTCAGCAGATACAGGTTCCTGGAGCTGAGTCACAGTTGTATTACACAGGTAATGTTTCGCTTTGTACATTATTAAAATCTTTTGGGTTTTTTTTTTTACTTAATGGTTTAGTGTTTGGAACAGATTATTTTACTCTTCCCTAAACTGACTGTTGGTGGTTTTTCTAATTAATTCCTTATGAAAATGAAAATGCCACTTTCATTTATTTCCATAAAGAGGAATGAGTCACAAACCATGTAATCCTTCAATATGAAATAATTCACAAGTTATTCACACTACATGATACATTTGTCAAACTACTACGGCAAACAATTTTACAAGGTCATCATAGCCTGGGTTGTTTTGTCTTGTACGTACTCACTCACCAATGACTGTTAACTAACGGTGAAAGGGATGTTGCTGATATTGCTCTTCAGGGTGAGCCTTGGTCCACAGTCACTAGTATGTAGTCCACTGACCCTTTTACTTTTATTAAATATCCTATCTACGTGCTACATCTACCTGGGGGTTTTTTTAAGTGGATTTTTTTTTTCTTTTTTTGGTACTGAAAATGCCTTCTTGTTCCTACGAAAATCGAACTGTGCCAGTAGTGTTTTTTGGGAACTTGTTGAGCCCCAACATTTCAGTTGTGAGAAAAGATAAAGTAAGAGTCAGTTCAATTAAAATGCATAGTAAAATTATTTTTTCTCCTTGCACAGTTTAGTATGCATGCAAGTATTTTTATGGTAAATGATGGGTTGGTTATGATCTTTTTGGGGGGGGGTTTACTTTTTAACCTGATGTTACTGGTGGAATCTTGTCTCATTCTGATGGTGAACATTGTCAAATGCCACAACATTATGAATCAAGGTCATCGAAAGGGGCTTGAAAAATATGATGAAACTTAATAATTTGGTTGCCTTAAATTGTAAAATTCAGGATGTGACATATTTGAAAAGCAAAGGTTTTTGAGCATTTTTGCAGCTAGGAATACGTTCTTGAGCCTCTTACTAGTTTGCCACTGTGGCCACATTTTTATCCTTGTGTATAGTTTCTTTACCATGGCTTTGTTATGATCATTCTAAGAGCTTTGAATTTTTTAATGAACTTTTGGTATATGTTATTTGTACACGATCAGACTCATAAAAAGGATCGCAGCTATCAAGCTAAGAGACAGGATTTTTCATGTTTTCATTCTTATTTACAGACAATGGTCTGGTCGTCCCGTCTATCAGCTTTGAGCTGCGAGAACAAGTGTGTGATACAGCTGCACATCATGGCCTTACTCGCTCACGGCAAATTGAAGCATTTGGCCGAGCAGCCACTGAGATGGTCATACACCTCATAGGGGGCAGCCACAGGTATGTTTTGGGATGGAATAACTTGAGGATTTTGTATTTGTACACATGGGCTAGTCAGTTCACTCGCTTCTGTTCTGTTCATTCATTATTCTTGAGTCACCTTTTTGCAGTCTGAGGCTATTGAGAATGAAGGAGTGGTCAGCACAAGTATTGGCCATAGTTTATGTGTTGAAAGAGTGGCATTAATGTTATTTCCTTGTGTTAATGACTAAATAATTGAAAATGAGTTAGTCAATAAATTAATGTTATGAATTGTGGATCTTACTGTCTTCAGAATTCATCCAAAGAATGACCACCAGATGCCAGTTGTGGTGGTGTTGTGTGGACCCCACGACCAAGGTACCCTGGGTGTGTGCTGTGCACGGATACTTGCCTCTCATGGGGTACAGGTATGTACTCGTTTTGCATACTATCTGTAGTGCATCATTGTCATTATGATTCTGAATGTTTCAAGTTTCATCTGAATATCTATAGTGCAGACTGCTCTGGTTTTTGGTTTTCAAGAAACCCATGATTCATTTTTAGTGCATCTAATTGTTTAATTTAGACGTAATTCTTTCTCTACTGACTTCTAATACATTGCTTCTGTTGTCACTGGTGGAATCGTACACTCATTAGGTGACTGGTTGGCTTTACAGCTCCTCTCAAGTGACAGACTGTTGCTCAGTCTTTGCAAGTTGTATAATCTTTGCGCTTTCTGGCACCTTAATTCAATATGAAATAATATAAATTGCATACTTTGGGAGAAAGTTCAAATGATACATGTGATAATGTATACATTATAGTCTTTTCTTCTTTTTCAAACTTTTATTATTTTTATAAATTAATTCCAACTGTTGAATATTTTACCACTTTTCAAAGTGCCAACAAGGCTGAATAATCCATCTAGATCTACTGTAATTCATGGTCTTTTGGCTGAATTGGTGAGGGCTTCTGTAGATGAGGGGTAATAAACTGACAGACTGATTAGATTCAGTGCGTCTAATGGTAGAATGTTTATGAATGACTGTGCTCAAACATGCACATGGACTATTTACTTTGTTTCCTTTCTGGTTCCCTTTCCTTCCTTTGCCCTTCATCTTTACACAAACCTCTTACTGATTAATCAATTTTCGAAATGATCTCATGTCTAATGAGTGTTCCAAGTCGTACAAAATCAAACAAAACATACTTGACAAATAAGTTATTGAATTTCAATTTTGTTTTTCTTCTTTTAGGTCACAGTAATGCTCCCCAGTTCAAGTCATGTTCCCCAGTCCCTGACTGATGAACTTAATTTATACAAACTCAGCCGCTGCCCCTTAGTAGACACCACCAAAGGTAAAGGTTGGTGGCTGTGTTCAGTCACACATTTTTTGGGGGGGGAGGGAAAACATTTACCCCTGACATTGTTAACTCACAAGTATGAAACATGTGACTTTGTCTTTCTGGTCGAATAAGTGAAGTTGACGGTGTGTGATTTTAAAGAATCAAATCCTATACCTTAAACACAAGGACTAAAAATTCCACTGCCTGAATATTACACTAATATCTGGACCACTTTTGGGGGGGTGGGGGTGGGTTGGTTGTTGTTTTACCATGATTGAATGTTGCATCCAGCTGATGATAAAGCAAAAACAATGTCGAGGGTAAATGATTACTTTCCAAAATTGAGGACTGAACTGTAGGAAAGTTTTCAGTTTCTTCTTTGTCTCTCAGTCGAGGCAGTGTAAGGTGAAAGTTGTCTCAGTCGTTCATTTTGTCTTTATGGATATTGCCAAAGATAAAAACTTGTTTATAAACTGTGTGTGTGCCTGGTGAAAAGCAAATTCATGGTCAAATAGAGCTAGAAATCTTGCACTGACTTTTCTTTGCTCACAAAGTGTTTTAGAGTATGTGTACCGGTATGTGAGTGCTAAGCCTCCCGTCCTTTAATTACTGTGTCAATGTATTTGAGAGCACTACACACCATGAGAAATGACTCTTGCTGATCTAAATTTTGATTTATGGTGTGAAGAGGTTGATTTTTGTGACTGACCTGTAGAAATTGTTGTCAACAACGTTGCTAGAAATTTTGAAGAATGGCTTTGCTGTTTTGCTATACTCATTAAAAGTAACGGGTATGAATGCTCAAAATCTGTGATCCTGCACTGCTGTTTTGGTAAATTCGTGAGCCATTTCCAGCTCGAGGAGAAAGTTTTGGCCATGCAGAGGGATGGGGTTTGTTTTTATGAATGTCTTAGAAACTCTCTACAATGTAGGCTCAGACAGCAAACAGCAAACGTTCTCACACAATTATTTCGTTATTACACCAGATGACTTGTGTCGACAAACGTCTTAAAAAATATGGGGGACGGAAAATTGCGCAGGTTTTATCCTGTTATGTAACGGATTACCCAATCCCTTACTATGTACGGTAAATTGTGCAGGTTTTTGAGTGTGGTGTCGATTATGAGGTAGCTGTGGTCGAATTGGAGTCCCGACCTCGACTATGTTTAGCTGACTGAGAGTTCACTGATTCGGTGATTTTGTCTCAGAAGATTTCAAGAACCAGAAATTGAGTACATGTTATATTAGCAGCCTTGTATAAATATATGTGTATGCCCGATGCAAATGAGTCAAGCTCAAAAAGAAACTTTAAATGGAATCGTGACAGAGAAAGGACGAAAAGGGCTCCAACACAGAGGTTTTCACTACTGACTGGCAAGAGAAGCACACGGTGGAGGTTCACAAGAAAAGCTTGTACTGCTGGTATCACAACGGTGATGAAATTATGACAGTTTTGATTTGGCTAACAGAAGAGGTCTACTACTTAAGCTTATACTTGAAGAATTTGAAGTCGGTACCATGTCAAATACCTGTGCAACCTAGGAAATATTCGATACAAAGATCCCTGCACAATTTTCCAACAGGTTTGGGAAAACTCCTTTGAACTTTTTAACAATTTAGAAACCTGCGCAATTTTCTGCTGCCCAAAAATACAGCTTTTACATGAATAAAGATAAATCCTTGTAAATGTTGGTAGATAAATGGCTAAAGAATAATTTTCTAATGGAACTCAATTTAAAAAAACAACAACAATTTTTTACCTTTATTATTGTGTAACTCAGTTCAAGCAAAATGCGTGTTGTGGTACCTTTTTCCAGGCATGCACATATTTAACTTCGTGTTTAGTAAATGGTATTGAAGGCAATCTCCATGTCTTCAGGTGTGGAATGAAGCTTTTTTTTGGTTTTTATCTCAATTTTCTGTTATGTTCAAGTTAAAGATGTCACCTACTGGGGAAATAAATACAATTTCCTCTTGTTTTTCAATTGTCTTGTAGAAATAAGCAAATAATAATTCTTTATGTTTGATGGCTTTGTCCAGGATTACCAGGCACTATTGACCTTATTGTGAATGCTTTGGATGACCCAGTCCAGCCAGCATTGAGCATCCAGTCATGGTATCAGGAGGTTGTCAGCTGGATCAGCAACAGCGATATCCGTGCTCAGATTCTGGCTCTGGATCCACCATCTCAAGGGCCTGGAATTTCAGCAAAGTAAGAATACTTCTTTGGTCTTTGAAAGAAGAAATAAAGTATCAGCAAGGTTTTGAATATGATTAGAAATATTTTCGGTGACCTGTCAAATTTTGGGTAAGTCATCGTAGATAAATTTTATCTTAAAGCTGCTCTAAAATTGGGTTCCATGCTGATATTATCCATTGCATTTCATGAACATTTTATGAAAGAGAAAACGGGCTTGTCATTTTTTTCTACTGGTGTCTTCTAGAACTGCAGTTAGATGAGTTTTGTTTCTTCCAGGATGTTATTGAACCTTGGTCTGGGAGTTTTTATGGCTCTGCAACCACACTAAGACAGTAAATTTCAATGAACTGAGGGTGGATTATGAGTAATGTGAGTATTCACTTAGAAACGTACAAGACTAATAGCACATATGGATTTGACTTAAACTGCAATGTTCCTTGTTTCAGGTGGAGCTTGTGCAAGGTCTTGCCACTGTGCCACGTCTCGCCGTCGTGCGGTAACCTGTACCTGTGTGACCTCAGCATTCCTGCCACCATCTACAGTCATGTGGGGATCAAGTATAAATCTCCCTTCGGATCCAAATTTGTCATTCCTTTGCATTTACAGGCTTAGTGAGGGATGAGGCTGCAATTTGCCTTGTATATATATCGAAAGGATCTGTCTATGATTGTAAAAAAATTTTCTGTTGTCTGCTGATTCCAGTATTGTAGTGCTTGTCCTGGTTTTAGTGCAAGTGACTACTGTCTCGTAGAAGGCGCTGCAGGAAGCTACGTTCCCTTCGCTGCTTGGTTGATGACGCGCTTCACCATGACCTGTGATGATTTGGTTAGGGTGAGTTGACTCTTGTGGCTTCAAACATGGATGGGACTTGCATATATTCACCAGCTGCAGAACTACATCAACTAGATGTCAACGTATGAATACGATGCACTCTAGGAAGGTGCTGAATTGTATATTTATGGTTTCATTGGATGATTTTTGTTACTGTGAAACTACTGGGATGTGAGATATGTTCTGGTGCTCGTGAAGAAAAGGTGACCTTGAAACAGCTCTGTGACTAAAATTTCTTTGAAGCTGATATGACTCGTGACTTTAATTGCGCATGATGCCCTTGGCTCCTTTTTGAATGGAGAAGTTAACACAGTTTTAATATCTGAGAAGAGGACAGGGTAAGTATTGCTAAACCATACTGCCGCTGATCTTCTTCGTTAGCATTGGTTGAAGTTTTCAGGAATCGGATACCCTCTTTTAGTCAGCGAACGTCACTCATTGCCTGATGTTTAGTCCGCTGTCTTTAACGGGGCCCTGTTTCCATGGCCTGTTCACTACTGACGTAGTTATTACATGGCCTTTGAATCTGATGTGCACAAAACAGAATCGGCTGAATGACGTATTTTGGTACTGCGCTGAAAAGACGAGCTTTAGCTAGCAATGTTTTGTGGTTCCCTTGATGCCAATGCTGTTCCTGTTGTTCGACCACAATGTTGTTTCATCTTTATGCTCAAGGCTCGTCACTGGATGTGGATCCATTTTGTTGATGCTGTGTGAGCTTTACGAAAAGAACTAACAGGGACACACAGTGTTTGCATGGAATTCTCAGGGGCCATAACTCTAGTACACCCGCTCCAAAGCAGTGGGACCAGCTGGAGGAATTTTCTTTAGACAAAGCGAAGGGCTGCAAATGGTGCTTGGAGCTTAACCACTCATCGGCTGCTTTGATGTTCATAGAGTGTACTTTCTGTGAGGAGAACACTGCGGCTTCAAGTCAGAAGTGCTGGGTTTGGGCAACACGGGTATGTGTGTTGTCTGTGTGTAGAGTGCACCTGTGCAGATCTGAGCTTTTTGCCAGTAGATCTCTTTTTTAAAGTTTTCTGGCCAAGAATCAAAAGGTTCCTCCTGTTATCATTGTATTATTTCTAACCCTTGGCAAATTGTTGTTCACTCTGTGAATTCTTGGAAAAAGAATTCAACTGTGTGTTGTTCTGTGATCTGATGCAGAGTGCCTTGAATGTGGTTGATGTGTATTTAAGGGGATTGGGTTGGTGGTAGATTATTTTGTAACGAGTGATGATTATGCTAAAAGGGATTTTAAAAAATTATTTTGATGCTGTGGGTGGATTTGAATATTTAAATGGCATTGTTACGATTTGAAGGGATCCTTGCATAGAGTGTTTAAAAATGCTAGTTTGAGGAGACACAGTGACGCAAATAGGCAAATAATTTCCTTCTAAATTTCACTAACATTTTGACTGGCGTGTTTCATGTGATTTGATAGATCTGGTTTACAAATATGGACAAAGAAGTAAATTCGTATGGAAACATTAAATGTAAATATCATTTGTAAATGTGTGTCGAGATCAGTGAGTTTGTATTGGATTTGTCTGGGTTTAATATAAGCATTCTTTTCTGTAATGTTCATCACTTGTGACACATTTGCTATTTGCATATATAATGATTTGATTCGTTTTACTCTTGATGGTTGTTAAATGTAAATGGGATTTTATATTCAAATGTTTCAAATGTAAAGGTTTTTGTTAAGGGGGAGAAAATGACAGGGCTCAAACTTCTTTATAAAGATAAGACCATGCACATGTTTTTGGTCAGTATGTAAAATAGATTAACTCACAAATTTTACCCCTCTTCTCCATGTTTACTACCGTTCATTTGTTAATAGCCATTTATATGAACAAAAAATGTAGTAGGCCAACCGCTAAGAATAGTAAGGCTCATGTAGATCTTCGTAAATTTGTAGAATATTTGAGACCTATTGCTTATTCTTGTTGAATTTTTTAAACCTTCCATTTATGGTAGTGTACTGGTATTTATGGTGTAGCAGTTAGGCACTTCACCATGGCATGTAAAAGATTCGAGTTCGATTCCCGCCTGAGGAGAATTTTTATAGAGTAACTTGGTCTTTCTGCTGAGACTTTGTTTCCTTCTCATCCGGAGTTGGCCCTGACCAGCAGGGTCGAAGCTGACCTTCTAAACAGTCTAAATTGTGTCGATGGAGGGGGTGGGCAAACACTAAAAATTCAGTTTAAAAATTTGCTTATGGGAATGTGACCCCAAGATTTTGTGGTCTGTAGAATTCTTCTGGCCGATGAGGTGTGAGCATTACTCATTTTAATTAAATGCTGCTGTCATATCGATTTAAAATTGCAAACTTTTCTTTATTGTACTATTTGCTCATCAAGCAGATGCTAAGTGTGAAATATTTCATCCTTTGCAATGTTCGTCTTGGAGAAACTTGGTAATTCACTTTTATTTGACTTTGGTACTGCTCAGCCTGGGTCTTAATGAAGATTTGGTTTGTTGTTCTTTCCACTGAAAATAATGTACTTTTTCAGATGGCTGTGTTTGCTTAAAAAGTAGAGAGACCGTCAATCATCTGCAACTCCAGTAACCTGGCATGATCTCAGGAATCGATTGAGCTGCTTCTGTTGAAAGAAAACCCCACTTATTCTCTTGACTTGAAACTTGATGCTAAACGTTTTTGCTGCAGAGTGGGTTGCTTTTACTCTGCATGTTTCCATCTGGAGTGTCTGGAGGATATTTTAAAATGATAAGTTGAAAAATGTTTGAAAATTCAGCTTAAGTATTCTTCTTGTACTGGGTTTTATAACAAGTTAAAAGAAAAACTTGTAGCCTGTGTGCTCTGTACTTTTTCAAATGCTATTTGCAGGTTTGAAGCTACTTCAGTTGGGACATTAATGCCATGCGCCCCCCCCCCTCCCCGTATCCTATTGGAATGGTGCAACTGAGCTCTTGCATTTTGACAGCTCTGCTAGATGTACACCACCACATGCAGAGGCAAGCATTCGCTACCCAGGAGATTAAAGGCAATGGCACTCAGATGTTTACTTGCTTGGGTTGATGAAAATTACTTTGCCGTGGCGCCTTGGTTTGGATCATAATGACGGATACTTGTGAAGGATAGGTACCATCTGTTGCCCGAGAAATCTGATTTACCTGGATGTGTATTTTCTTAATGGGTTCACTGAAGTCAGAAAGTTGCTTTTAGAACATTCTTAATGATCACAGTTGACCTTCATTCCTGATGGAGTATGATGATTTTTATATGAAAGAATTAATAATGCAATTATTTTGATTGCCTGTGGTGTTCATGATTTTTGAAGAAAATGTTTTGAAGAGCTGAACAGAAGATTGTTATGTGCATTATAACACTGGACATATGTCCCTTGTAGAACCTCAGGGTTTCTGGTGGCTTTGGTAATATGTGGAGGAATTTATCAGATTCAGTGTCCAGTGTTAGAGCAGTAACTGCTTTTTTATATTATGTGGATGATGTGTTTTAAAAAGAATTCACCGACACCCCCCAACTCCGCTATGAATCTTTGTGCCGACTTTTGCCATGAAATGAGTAGATATAACAAAAGGTTTTCTTGAGGTCACAATGGTACTGTGAGTATCATGTTATATGTATTTCTTATGTACAAGCCTATACTGGCTACTTTGATTCTGAAGTTTGGTTAATGTCATCATTCATGTGACCATAATAGTTTATCCTTTGTCGGCAACGTTTCTTGTGAAAAAATTATTCCATTAATCGGCATGAGTACTGAATAATTATTTAAGGTTTATAGTTTGAATAGATATACCAAATGTTCACGGTGTTGATTTTTTTCTTCGAGATATTGCTGAGATCAAAAAAGTAAAAATAAATGTTTTCGGATTGATTGTTTTATCAGTCACATTTTTTTTACCCTGCGATTAGTTCCAGATTTTGTCCCATATAAAACTACACAGAGTACTTAAGGGTCTTCTTAAGCTGAATATGTACTGTAAGGAATTGGGCACAAGCAAATTTTATTGCGTGGGTAATAGTGGTGCACTGGGAGCTAGTGTTGAAAATATGCTTCAAAGTTTTTTGTGTTCTATGTCATCCACAAGTCTCAGCTGAAGACAGCCTAAAGGCATTGATTTTTTTCTTAAGGGGAGGAACGACCCTTGATTTTGCAGATTTTGGGTCAGGCTATTCACATTGAGGTGTTGGCTGATTATTGAAGGTCAACCTGTTCTTTGTCTAAAACTAGCAAGGAAACTTTCTTCTTCTTTTTCCTCGTTCTCGATAGCAAGGAAACAATTGAGAAAGTCTTTATTCTCCTCGTGAATTGCCTTTGAAAACATGAGGGTAGGTTAATATAGGGAATTTTCACAATAATTGTCGTTTTTCCCCAAAATGCCTTTTTTTGTGCAGTTTTTTCCCCTACTCCTTCCTTAGTTTTCATCCTTTTGACATGACACTTTCAGGAAACATAGATGGCAGGGCTGCCATCAATGCAACAGAGAGATGTTAGCGAAAAAAATAACACTTTTCCATTGGCAAGCGATTATGCAACCGAAATATAGAAAAGTTTTGTTTTTTTTGCACTTTGGGAAAATTCTCATTTTTTTTTTTCTTTTGCACTTATTGAAAAAACTCACTGTTACGCTGATAGGGTCTGGTTCAGGTATACTCTCATGATATTTGGTCAAATTTGGTCAGTAAATAAGAAAGCGTTAGGGATTTAAAATTCATGGGGGTTTTTTTTGTTTGGTTTTTTTCCAAGACGGTGGCCGTTTCCATAGCAACTGCTGTAGCTATACCAAAATAAAATTGCACATCAAAAGATTTTACTATGCCTAACTTATATGAGTACTTAGATTTGATCTTGGGCAACAAACATAGAAAATTGTCCTCAAGGGTCGCTCCTCCCGTTAAGATGTGTAGATCTACATGTGTATTTACCTCTCGACAACCAAGTCTTATGGACAGGGCAATTTCTTGTGTGCATGTAGAGGCTTCAGTCATATTGGAAGTTCTGTTCAGCTTCTATTTTCACAAGTCATTTAGCTTCTGATGCGGTAAGAAGAGTGCTCTGACTGAGAGTCTGTGTCTGTTCTGTGTAAATTTGACAGCTTTTTAGTCCCAGGATTCTTTCAGGTTTTTGACAACTTGAACAAACGTGAGGATTCATAACCTACTTCGTGATGTACATACACATTAAGTTACAACCATGAGCTAAGGTGATTAGTTGCTGCTGTCTGTGTCTACCTGCTGATGTGTACATATAATATTTGTGTGTTTGTATGCATAAAAGAGAAAGTGTGCAAGTTTTTATGTCATTGTATTATTATGTCGCCTTAAAAGTGAGAGAAAAAGAGGAAGATAGAGGCAAGAGGAAGGTTTTTGAATTGTAACTGATGGTGCTTCCTTTGTCATATATGTTAAGACTGTGATGAATAGTTGTCAGTGACTAATGAATGTTCCCTGGGTTTGAAATCCTGGAACATCTTTGTATTTGATTATTAAGATACCCATCTTGCATATTTATGTCATCTTGGAATGCTTATAGCACGAATCAGGTTTTATTTTTTTTATTTTTAAAAATTTACCAGTTGGCCAAAAGAACACTTGTATTACTGCCATTCTCGTGTTTTTTCTTTTTCCTCTTACTGAAAAGGTATGACGAAAAATGTGCACAAGAATGTTGAGGAAAAAAAAGAAAAAGATTTATGATATGTGGGATTGGACATTGGCTGATATATATTGAAATTATATTCTAAGAAAGAGTAGGAAGGATCCGTGAAATCAGCTGTCCTATGCTGTATAACAATTTTCTCAACGTTCTGGCATAGCTCAAATCTAGAAAAGGAGAGGTAAATGAGGGCTATTTTTTAATCTCTATTCAGCCATTTTTATTATACTGACTTATACTTTCTTGATATTGGAAACACATTGTATATTATGTGAAACTAAGCAGGCAGCTATTCAGCATCTGGTATGAGGTTTTTACTAGGTGAATGCTGGATATTCTTCGATGTACATATTCCATCATACTAATCAACATTAATTCTGTCCCTCTTTCTGCTCTTTGTTATGTATCTTTTTAAAGCCATGCCCATGGTTTTGACTGGGTTTCCTCTCTGTTCCTACTTATTCACTCTCAGTGTATTTTACCTGCTATGCTTAGCTCGGGAGGAGTAGTTTCGGTTTCTCGTGCAGGTGATCAGTGGGCACTTTATGGTCTTTTTCTTCTACTTTTTTTCCTGTTTAATTTTGATTCTTCTAGTTTGTTTCTGGAGAAAAATAACTATCACCACTTAAGAACATGTCAGCTCAGGCTTTGAATATTATAACTGCTTTCATTTTATCACAAAGATTCTGAATAATTCAACTGATCAATAATTATTTTTGTAGTGCTGAAAATTATAGCTTTTCTTTGAAGTGGACTAGTTTCTATGGATTTGCATTGTGCTTGTTACCAGTCTCACTGTGCCCTATATTATAGTATATCTTATACTACGAGTTATGTAGTTTGTCAACAGATTTTTTCCCCCGCTGTTTTTAGTAATGATATGCACTCCAGCATGCCCCTGTCATTTTGTTGTTGTGTGTATGTTTGTATGTTTTGTGTGTGTGTGTGTCTGTGTGTTGTGTGTGTGTGAGTGTGTGTGTGCCCGAGTGTACATATTTGCGGTGTGCGTGTGCGTATAAACAGATGATTGTAGCATTTATAAAACTGTAATGTAGTTTTGGTGTGCGATCAGACTCCCAAGATTTAACAGAGTTTGATGGTGTAGTGTGCCGTCTGTCGTGATAAGATTTTATTTGCATAGACAGAAATGATAACAACAGGCAAAGAGTGGCAAGTGAAATGTGAAGTGGAAATCATATTTGTTGACCAAAATGTTGTGCCATGTTCCGAAATCAAGATATCCAAAATGCTTTTACTGAATTTACTGATAATGTGTTGTGTGACCTTTCAAAAAGTTATAGACCTTTAAAGTGAAGCATCCTTCTCTGTCTTAGTCCATTTCTGTTTTGTCTTTACCTTATATTTGTTGATCTTTCCTCTTTTTCTTTTTTTTTTTAGCTCTCTCATACCTTGCATGTAGCTAGAGGGTACCACTGGTATGTCCTGCTTCCTTTCTTCCCCCCGTCTGTCTTTCTTACTCTTTCTTTGCACTAAATGATCTTTATTGTGTAGATGCACTTCTCATTATGTGGGGGAAAAAAACAAATAATCTTTGATACCTTCGTTTCACTCAACTGATTTTATATATTGTAAGTGTCAGCATTACTTTCTACTAGTTGTTCATTGCCCACATTCCCCATGAAGTTTTGATTTGAACTGTTCCACAGTTTAGCTTAAAATTATACCTCTGTGTTCTTGTTGTAATATAAACATTATTATTGTTATTCTCTGGGTTTTTTTCTGTCTTCTTCTTTTGAATATATTATTTTCATCATTGTCATTGTTAATGTTGTTATTACTATTAATGTCGACTGATATCTTTGAACTGTTTTAGAAAGCAAAGTGTGGAAATGGATGTGTACGAATTATTTCACTTTTGAGGAAGAACACATGGAGTCACAGCAGCTGTAAACATGTTTGTTTTATACAATTCACACGCCAATACCGATTTCTTGTTGCTGATATAAGAATGTGGAGTGAGCAGAACCATATCATCAGATTTTGTCTGTATTTCTTTTATCCTGTTGTAAATACTGTACAAAGAGTAATAATACTCATTGATGGCCAAAATGTTGTGTTTTTTTGTTGTACTTATTGCATTTTTTTTTTCTTAACAGAAAATTGGTCTTCACTTCACTTTTTTTTTGCCATTTGCCAAAACTGATTGTTCGGCAGGCCTGGAAAAATGCCATGCTCTTGTACATGTAAATACCTTTGATTAGTTGAATGCTGTCACACTTCTCTTGTTGCTTGCTACAATATACTGTTTTGGATAATTTTGATTCCTCAAAATCCAACTGAGTTGAAGTTGCTAAAAGAGTATAGTTTAAAAGTTGCCACTGCTGCTGACATGGGTTCTGCTTTGAGGTATGACTTTCTTGCATTTCTATCTTTTAAAGGGCAAAGTCAATTATGACTTTTGGGCACCTTTTGAGGTGTCAGATAGTAGTCGTAATACCAACAAATGCTCTGCATAGGTTGTTTTTTTTTTTTAGTTCAGTAAGAGTTTTACAGTGCTCGCAAATGCTAAAGGTCATATGAGCACTCGAAACACAAGTTGGTTGCATTCGCAACAGTTCACACCATGACTTGGTTTTAGTCATCGATCAGATTAGATGGTTACAAATTTTACGGTAAAAATTTCAAACTTAAATAATAACAATTTTCATTTTTTGGATGCCTTTTTTTATGGTGGTAAAAAGAATGATACCAAATACAAATTTAACGACTAGAAAGTTGGGAAGGAAGGTCTATTTTTTGCGAGTGGTATTTTTCTTATACTGTCAAAAATTGATGTTGGCAGGAAAGATTTGGGGGACATGGGGTTGATAGTAGAGAGGATAGTTGTGCAGTGGTTCAACTGTTGTAAAAGATTTTGAACTGTGAAATTTTCTCGCAGGACTTTAATCATTAGTGCCCATCTGTAATAGAACAAGGACTCCACCAAGCTGTCTAAGCAATTTCAGTGCTTTGAACCGTTGTCGCTCTGTGAAGCATAAGGTCATGTTTCCTGCAAAGCACGTTATTCTGGCCATGACTGGGGTATAGTAATAGATATAAATGTATGGATTGTATAATTCTGGAGCAAATTGCAAAAAGTGTTGAATTTTGTGGTTGCTTTTTTTTTCTTCTCAGAATGCTTTCATTTGTTCATGTTGGTTTTAGTTTTCCCTTTTATGCCTCTTTCTGTCTCTATGAGTTGAAAGTCACAAGTTATGTAACAGCCCTGTACAAAAGATGGTAAGTACATAATTTGAAATGTTTCACTTGTAAAGTAGTTGCTGTTCCTGTCATCTGTTGTTTTGTTTTTAATGCAAACAATTTTTAGAAAATTGTGAGGTAATTGAAAGTGAAGCTTTTGCTTTTATTTATATAAACTCCACTTTTTCTGTGCCCCAAAGATAAAATCTGAGTTTATCCCATTCATAATCATATGTGGTAGTAACGAAGATTGACAAAACAAACAGTTTGTGCTGCTTGCTGTCTTTGAAATATATGCATTTTTCCTTCCTACACTGTAAGCCTTGCATCCAGCGACTTTGGATTAGTATAGGGCAGACATGATTAGTCCAATATGAAAATACTTGTCATGTTAGACCTATCTGTCACAGAAATCCAGGATACCGTGAATGCTAGGTTCAGACCTGAAAATTTCTTTTGATGTAAGGTTTGCTGTATAAAAAAAAAACAGCACAAAATGTTCAGTCACCATGGAAGCTGAGATAAAAATATGATATCTTTTGTTTTCACGAAAATGGATTCTGTGCGGACCCAATTTTTGAAAGATCATGAGAGGACTCCTGAACAAGAGTGCTTAGGTTTTTTGGGTTTAAAAAAAAAAAAAAAAGATTTAAGGAGTTCAGGAATCTTTATATATTCCAGGCATTCACTTCTTGGTACAACAATTCATATTCCGCTGCATGCGTAACAGTCTCCAAACTTTTCTATTTTCTGCCCATTTAATTTTTATGCAAAGTCCTGATGGCACCCATGTCTTATAGATTGGTATATAGTCCTCTTTGAAACATAATGCGCTTACTTTTAAAGAAACGTCAGTGGTAGCAGATAAGGAGTGTATGAATTGAGAGTTAGTGTGTGACAGAGAGAGAAAGTATTGAACTCTCGTTTTACAAGACTAAAGTCTGTTCGATTTGCTATCTTTGATGATTGTATTTATGTGTGAAGAAATATTTTCGCTTTCAATACTGTGTGTGAATTATGAACCAAATCAGAACACCTGTCACGTAGCCAATGTGATGTGGGTGAAATCAGTGCATATATTTATAATATATATATTCCAAGGAAATTCTCTTGGGTTGAGGTCTTGCAGGCGGCCATTATCATATAAAGAACAAGTATGACAAAGTGTGCGTAAATTTCTTCCACTGACTCGGAGGACGGTGGCCTCTAGTGGAGAGAAATTGTTTTTGTCACTTGACGGGATTATGGCTTATGTCATTTTGCCCCCATTACCAAAGATTTTTTTTCATATCATATCTAGAGACATGGAGATGCTGTTTTCTTGTATTTCAGACATGTGTTTTTATGGCAAAGGGAATTTCAGTTGAAGTACAAGTGACAGCCTTCTCCATCCTCCCACTGCTTGTTGTCAGAATCATCTCTGTGATATAGCAAATGCACCTTTCACAAAAATACTTCGTACATGTATGACGATGTTGCAATATATGATTGATTACTGTTCTGTCTCTTTTAATAAGAATAGTGCGCATTATTTTTGCAGAGCATTGACATTTTTTCTTTATTTCGTTGGTCACTGGTCTTACAACTGTAAAGTGTAATATGGGTGTGCATGTGTAAAAGAGAGAGAGAGAGAGCATGTTTATTTTTTGCTCATAAATTGACATAAATTTTGACATATAATTGTTTTTAGGTAAAACCCTCTCAGTTTGTGTAAGCATTTGATGTGCCTTGTTATTAATGTTATACATGACATGAACCCTCTGATATTAATCATTGTGAAAGTAGTTGTCAGATTAAAGGACGTGTATACACAGTTTGTGTTGAAAAAGGACTGCTTCTCAGTTTTCCAATTACCCTCATTTCTGTGGATTTCCTACTTTTGGAGATTATCTTCTGCTTGCGAAATGTCCTTCCAGTTTTCCTGAAAACATGTCATGAGGACAACAAATTTTAAGCCTTTTTATGGTGAATTTTGACCTGTAGCTGTTTCAGTATACAGTAGTGATATTGCCAGGGTGAAGACAGCTCATTGTTGAGTCGGCAATTCGCTGAAGAGGTTCAGAGTATCACAGTTCTAAACCCTGCCAAATGGTGAGGGGTATTTTTAATCAAAATAAAGTTGTGTATGGAAAGGAGAGGTAAGAAAACAGTCCGTGAAGTTCCATTTGCACTAAAGAGTAACGGAGAAAGGACAATGACTGAAAAGATAGTCCAGGGTCATTTGGTTGAATTGAAATCTCCTGTTTCTGTGGGGAGAAAACATTCATTTTGTTAATTTTTCTTAGTAATTCTCATCCGTTTTGCATGTGTAATGTATTTTTATTCTAAAGATAAAGGAATGCGATAGGATCTATAGTAAGTTTAAGATTTTACTTTTTCAAGTGTAAATAAGGGATTGAGTCTCTAGCCATTTAAAAACAGCATACACCTGCTTGAAAGTTGAATGATTTGTTGGAAAAGTGACCATATCTGTGGAAATTTGCTCTGCTGTGGGTTGACAAATGCTCGCTGAAGAGAAATCATTCTCCCTTCTGTTTTTTTCTGTAGTTGCTCTAGACCGAGTGTTATTCTTTGTCTGGAAAGCATATCATCCTCTTTTTTATTTTGAGTGTTCTGTTTTACATGGAATGGTCATTTTCATATTTTTATGTATTTGCCAGCTGTGTACTGTCAACATGCCCTGTGGTTTTCACCCGGGATTCAAGGGTGTAAATTTGTGTGAGTCTTCCTGAGAACATCTATGCTCAGACTCAAGTTGTTTTTTTTTGGTTTGTTTCATCATTGCCTTCTTTCTTCTTTTCTTAATGTTACCATTAAGCCAAGTTCTCTGCCCTCTCACTTTCTTTGTAACGTTTTATGCTGTAGAGTGTTCAACTGTTAAATATATTTACCATATATTATATAAAAACTTGATGTTGCTGCTTCTATCATCAATATTTGTCTTCTCATTTTACCTTGATATCCATGTGGAGAGCGGGGCAGTTTTTGCTGATATTTTCTTTAATTATAGTTGTTTTTGTTTAAAGATGGAATGTTTTTCTGGCACTTTCATGGTCTATTTGTGTTGCTAGTGGCGTAAAACTTTTATCGGCAGTAAAGTGAAATTATGTTTTCAAGATTTGAGTCAGTTCTGTTTTACCAATGCTTTCATACAATCGCCACATTCATTCAATCATTCATTCAAAGTGCTTGTTTGTTGCTGTTGTCTTTGTTTTCCTATGATTATTGAATTGTTTACCATCAACATCATTACAACCTCTACCGCTGTTGCCTTGCTGCTGTCATTTTGGCTGCCTAGATCATTGTCATCCCTATATTGGTCAACTATACCAGTAGGATTGTGGGTGATTGGCGGATGCTGTGGTGTGGTTTACTTCTTCTTTCATATCAAACATCTATCATCCTTATCTCTCCTTCTTTTTTGTGTTTGTTACTGTCTTGTAATACCTCTAATCTAAGGCACTTATATGACCTTATTGTGTTGCAAGTGGAGTTTCGTAACCACAAGTTCACCATTTTCACCCGTCTCTCACACACAAACTTATAGTTCTTCCATCTGTTTTGAAGCAGAGTGTGCTCTTGTCTGTTTTGCAACATTTTTGTCATGCTGATGGAAATTTGGGCTCAACTGGATTCAGTCTGTTTTGACCTGGCTTGAGGTTTCGGTTGACTGTAAAAGCAAGTGCTTTTGTTTGCTCTAGGTCAAGACTGCTTGTAATGTTCATTCACCGAATGTCACGCACTGGTGTCTGTAGTGTAGTGGTTATGCTCTTGGCTGAGGTGTGCAGATGATGTTAGTTTGAGTCCTGTGTGGGGAAGTTTTTGTTTTTGAGTCTGTCTGTCTGTCTGTCTGCTGAAGTGCTGTTTCTCATTCAGTCCAGGCTGTCCATATGTGACAGGTAGGGTGGAAGTGGAAGCGGTCCTTCTCTTAAGTGATGTAAATTGTGTCAATGGTTGCAGAAGAGTATACAATCACAGTCCCTTCACATAGGCACCCAGGAGGGCTCACAAAGTAGATTTGATTGCTTGCAAGGCTGTGCACAGAAACTTAACACCATAGGTAGCTTAATTAATTTGTTTGGTCTTTGCTGATATATCAAGCACTTTTATCATCAAGCTTTTTGAAAGGTGGGGGACTGATTTCTGTGGTGTAGTGGTTAGGCGCTTCACAGTTGCATGCAGGAGATGGAAATTTGATTCTTGTGTGGGGAGAATTTTTATTGAGAATCTCAAGTCTTTCTGCTCAACATTGTATCCCTCTCAACATTACCAAAAAAAAATGAGAGAAAGGGACTATGTAAGGGATGAAAGTGTTATGCCTCTCGTCACTTGAAAACTATTTTGTCCAAAGTGTTCTTAAGTGTACTTTGAACGAAATAGTCCTGAGGCGACTCTCTGTTATTCTTTATAATATTATGGTCAGAGTGTTGTGAAAAGGAGAAGTTGAAGAATGGGCTGATGATACCAGTCTAGCCGAGACGACCGCTTCTTTTCACCGCATCAGAGCCAGAGGAAGAAATTCATTTTTGTTAAAATTGTCTTTCATTTTTAGGTGGTGGAAGGAAAATTGTGTTTTTGTGGTGGTAGAAATGATGTGTTTTCTGCCTGCAGACCAGCCTGGACTTTTAGAGTGCACAGTTGCCTTTTGCTTGTCGTAGACTTCTAAAAGATCATTTTCAGAAATACACGTATGTTTGCCTTTTTATATATATATATCCTCTAAGTATAACCGTATGAATGAAGAAAGGAAGATGCTCAGATGATTTTAGTGGTCAAAATACTGGGAGTTTTTTCCTCAGTGTCTTCATGACATTATCAAAGGAAAGCCCACTTTTGGCCATGGTCAGTAGCAACTCAAGGAAGCTTTTTACTGATGTGAAAAAGAAACATTTTTAGTAAGAATTGAACGTGTCATTTTATTATCCTTCCTGCATGTTTGTATGTGTTTAATGGGAAAGATGGTGGCGGGGGTAGGGGTGTTGCACATGGATGAAAGAGTTTTTTGTCAATACAATATACTACTGTGTTATTCCCACACAATTAATGCAAGTCTTGATCCCGTTAAACGTTTGTGTCCTGTATCTGGAAGCTATGGCTGTTTGTGCATTTTGTCTACATGATTAAAATCTGATGTTTTAATGAGACTTAGTAATTTTCTTGAGTTTACTATTATTGTAACTAAAAGAAGGATTAATATTTGTTATTTTTGCTTACATTTAGAATTTATTTTGTCTGGGTTTTTTCTTTTGTGTTTTATGCAACAAAAGAAACGGTTTGCTTTTCTTTTGAAGGCCTGTATGTATTAACAGAGAGCTGTTTTATAGAAATGATCTATGGTGTGACAGCCTGATAAGATTGTATGAATGATCTCTTGCAAGGTGCTGTTCTGATTTTTAGTGCATGTGTGCATGTGTTTGATTTTTTAAATGATATTCTGCACAATATGGAAATAGGCCTACTATTAGATTCATGAACATGCAGCAATGTGAAGAGATTTCTGTACTGCCACCATCCTGTAAGTGAACATGTTTGTGTCTGTGTTTAAAATCGCTTTATTCAAATTTGACTAGCCTACTACACTGTGTTTGGTGCCGAAAGATTAGAAGCTTATGGGTATAATTATAAGAATACGTACAATGATGATCATCATTTTTATGCATTCAGCTTACAATACATAACCTCAAATGAGCACTTTATTTGTTAATGTTTTGTGTAATATTTGATGAATGTTGTGCAACAAACCAATTTTAAGAGTCTGATCAATGTCTCATAAATAATGGCATACCTGATACAGTAAAACAATCCTTCTAAAGAAGTAGTAAATCGTAGGTTTTAAATGATGTTTGAATGTTAAAAGTTTCAAAATCAGTGGATTTCCATGATGGATCCTATTTTTTTCTAGATAGGTCTGTTTTTGCGACTGAATTACAAAATGTTCTGTTTTTAAGAGTTCCCAGTTACCAACAAGTAAACATGATGCAGAATATTACTCTTTATTGTCAATTGTTCTATTGACATTTTTTTTGTTTGTTGGCATTTTTATTTCATTTTTGACCTTGTGAAGTTTGGGTCCTAAAGTTTAGTGCAATCTTGGAACTCGCGTCTTGAGTATGACTAGTCGATACACATCTTTTATACTGCCTTTATTGTTTCTTGTTGTTAAATGAAACTTTCAATTTGTGTGAGTGGGTCCTGTAAGGAGATTACTATCTTTGAATGAAATGATTGTGCCTGTTGCCATTCACTGTGTCTTGGTTTAATCCTTTCCTATACTGGAAAGAATTCTAGATTCAGACACTTCTTTTTCTTTTCTTAAAGCACCAATTGTGCTTTTACACTTTCTTTTTTTCTTTCTTTCGTAGTTTTACATGATAGATCCGTATGAGTGGTTTTTTTGTTGTACGTGTCCTTTAGTCTGCCTTAATCTTTTGTTGCAGTATAAACCATTCAATTCAAAAAGTGATGTCAAACTTTGTTGTTGAAGTAGTACAGTAGTCTCCGCCCAAATGCACGCCCCACCCCCTGAAGGAAGTCATTTGATATCAAGGAAATAAGATGGTTGCATCCCTTTCCCCTTTAGCTCAGATTCATGTAAATGCATGCTCCATGTAAACTCATGCTTATTGTGGGTCCTCTCGAGCACTGTCCGTTTAGGTGAAGACTACTGTACTGCTCTCTGGTTGATATATACATATTCTTGAGTGAAACCCTTACAGGTGTGTAGGAGAGAAAAAAGGCATTTTTTTTTACTTCTGCTTTTTCTGTCAGTGAATCTGAGAGCTGCATTCATTTTGATAACTGTTTGTATACCAATTGACTTTTGTAACATACATAAGTATTTTAGCAGATTGATTTTCTGGATTATTTTTCCCTACTTAATTATGGAGCCTTTAAAAAGCAATACTTATAATTTTCATCATAAGAGTCTGTTTTACAAAGTGTTGAGCGAAAAAAATAAAATGAAGCTTGCTATGTCAGTCGTTCAAAAGGGAGCAAATTTTAAAATGTTCATGACAGGTTTCCATCTTGAACAGATAAAGTGCACATCTGCATACATGTAGTTATTTTGCTTAAGAAAAAGAAGACTTCTTGACTGTGGTTTGAGAGTTGGAACATTCATCTGTTCATGGGGGCGGGTATGGTGTTCTTATCATGGTTCAATAGGCTCTTGTCTCTTATAATGTTTTCTTTGATGTTCACTGGTATCCTGTTTCTATTTTTATGCTTTATACATATATTATGTGGTTTATGGATAACACTCTTTTTCTGAGTACCCATAGTCTTGGTTGGTGTTGCTCTTGCCTTCCTGTTGTAAGTGTGATGGGAGAGGCAGTATGTTTTTTTCTTTTAGACTAGATTATGTGAACAGCTTTTACATTGCTGCACTTGTTTGATTTTTTTCATGTCTATCATATTCACATTCACTGTGTCCCACTTTCATGCTCTTTTCCTCCATGGGTAAAATATGAATTGTGATCCCTGTGCCAGGGATTGGTGAAAGCTTCAAATGCTTCTTTCTGTTCAGGTCCTTGTGGTATGTTTGGTCTTGCAGTATCTTTATTTTAAATGACTATTTGAATACCATTTATGTTTCAAAGAGCCCTTTTATAAATCATAGAATTTTGGTCTTTTTGCCCCTTCATGTGTAGACTTGCCCAATCTAACGTTTTGATTTTTTGTAACAAATTTATGCATACATTACAGGTGAGTTCATATACGGAAGAAAAGTAGGGTTTTGGATGTTTTTTTTTTTTTAGAAATTGTTGTCATCCATGGGGAGGGGTGGGTGTCATTGTACAGATGTCCCTGTCTTCTTGCCTATCATCTTAGTCTTAGTTTAGCGTTGATTCTGCTTTTTTAAAACTGCAAAATTTTATATTCATGTATACAATATGTGCAGCATCGTGGTGAAATCAGGTCTGCTGGGGTAATAGTATAGATTGTGAAGCGCACAGAGCTTGCTGTTGAGCATGGATTTGCGCTATACAAAAGCTATCTAGTATGTAGTCTAGTATTACTTGTCAAAATAATGAAATTGAAGAAACCAACATTCTCAGCCAATTTGGAAATTTTTATTGAATTTTTTGTTTTGAGCTCCATACCTTTTAAGTTCACTCAAACCCTGGTTTTGAGGGGCAAAATTCAACCCTTGGCCCTCATTTCTCAACATACTTCAATGGGCACTTGTACATGACTAGTCTCTCCTGGCACTCACTGTACTCACAGTACTGCCTCCATCTGTTGTAGACCCTGGTGCCCATGCATGCAATCTTGTCTCTATATAAGTTCCCATGTGGTGCAATTATCTGCGCTTTCAATCTTCTAACTGTTGAATTATGGGTTAACTTGTGTGTGGCTCTGCGTGCATGCATATATGTGTATGTGCGTGTGTGCGCGCACATGCACGTTTTTGGGTGGGTGGTCAGGTGGGAGACAAAGGTGGGTGTAGTGTATTGGTTAAATTTTTAAAAGATGATGAAAGTATTGAAAATAGGTTATGAAGTTTCAAGACTCAAGATTAGATAATTAGAGTGTGCATTTGGACCAGTTTGACTGCCCTGTGTGTTTCGTTTGGCAACCCATCCATCACTATCAAGGCATCACTCAGCACTGATTGCTCTGGAGTAACTGCTGCGAGATATCATCAGGTAGATTATAATAATAATAAATAATAATAAATGACATTTATATAGCGCCCAACCCCGATTAAAGTACACAGGCTCTGAGCGCTCAATCCAACTCGATCTATGGTTGTTCCCTATTCTGACCCCGTTAAGTGTTAATAGGTCTTGTTGGACAGAAATCCTGCTTTTTCTGATTTCTGACTTTTGGATCTTAGGCAGAGACTACTGTAGTCCAGATATTGTCAGTATTTATCTTCCCTCCAGCTTCTCTAACTTCTAAAGCCCAAGTCAGTTCATGGGCATCAGCTTATGTAGTTTATCATCTTTTCGTTTCACTGGTACATGCAATTTTGTCTTTTTGATTTGTGCATAAAAGTGGTAAATTTCTTTGTACATGTATTCCTATTTTACGTTTGTGTCTACATATGGTTGATTACTTGTTTGTTTTCTTTTTTGGTCTTTCCTGTTTTCTTTTTTTAAAGTTCTTGTAGATTGACTGATATATATCAATACCAAGGACTGTTAGTCGGGTAGCAGTGACCATTGTTTAGTGTTCACACAGAAGTAATGCACCAAAATTCACTTTTGACATTATAACTTGTGGATTGGTGCGAATGAAATTTTACCTAGTGTGTATGTAGGCGTAGTTATGAATGTAAATTGTAAACCATTTCCTCATGATTTGGCGCACCATTTTACCCTAATACTTATACCATGACAGTATTTCTACAGAACTGTTTTGTTGAGTTCTTAGTGTTAATCAGAACATGTCGTTTCTTTTTGGTGTTCTTATCAGAACATGTTATTTCTTTTTGGTGTTCTTATTCATTATATCTATAGATCTAATGCTTAGTTTCCATTCCATCCTGAAGCAGGAAGAAACAATACCCAAATGAGGACAGAGTGTATAATGATCATAATATTAACTTATTAAGGAAGGTCTTTTTTATCATGACAGATGGTCTAAACAACTGATTTCAGTTTTTTAACATTCCCCTAACAACAAGGGTCCATGAGAACGGTAGGGTGGTAAAATTTCAGTCTGTCCGCAAGATTTCCATTTTGAATCACTTTTATCTTTTATTTAGAGGATAGTGTTTTTTTAGCTGTGACTTCAAGAACAAAGGTATCTCTATTGTCTTCTGTGGGGGACGTGGTGGGTGGAGGGGGAGGTTTTGATAGATTGTCAGGCTCCTAGAACTTGGACTGGCAGCTTCCAAGACAAATATATGCCAAAAGTCACTTCAGGTTATCCTGACTTTGGATGCCATTCATTTTCCTTGACCTTACTTTAAACTTTAATATAATACAAAATGTAGGTAGTGAAAATATATGGTATGTCAATGTATAGTGAGTGGAGTAGGTCACAAAATATTGATATTGGAGTTTTCCAGTGAAGGGGAATGCTGTGTTTCCCTCAAGTGGCTGTAAATTTCCTTTTACTTTTACTGACTTGTAACAAACACTGAAGGATGATCGTAGCATTCATGAGTTCTCTTTTTAGTACATTGTTTGTGGCTGCTTCAGGACATGAGACAGGGTGTTTTTTTAGATTATTAACTTTTTTTGTGAAGCTGTCTTGAACATACTTCTTCGTCGTAATTTGAGAATAGTTGTCTTTGTTGTATTCAAATAATAAAACCTAATGTATTGGGTTGTATAAATCAGAAAGCAATGCATGATGATGTCTTGGGAAAAGGGAGGAGAGTATTGTAATGAATTGATCTTTAATACTTTACTTTTTGCCTTGTAGGCCCTACTCTTATTTTTGTTTGCACGGATGACTTGTGTCACCGATAGGATACCGGTAGGATGTAATTTAAGAAAATAGTCAAGTGTCACTTAACTGTCTGTTCCACTGTCATGCAAAACACACATGATCAGCACCATCGGGAACGACATGCGTTATTCTTACTTTTAACACAGTAGTGCGGGAACTACAAAATCATTGGCCAAGTTGGTTGGCAGTAATGTTTTAAAGTTCAGTTTATAAGATTCTCAGTCTCCGTTTATAATTCCTGTTTGGCTATTTCACAATATGTAGTGAAAATTTACCTTTTCTGTTTAGTTTTATGGCTGACACCACTGCTCTCTCAGTACTGTCTTAAATTGAATTTTTTTTTTCTTTTATAAATTGATCCGTAGCAAAATTTGATTACATAGGCCTACATGTACTGTAAGTGAAAATATCCTTTACTGACATTAGTCCCCTCTCCAGAGAATGCTTTGTTAAATTTTCAGGGTCTTATACTTATTTACTGTAGAGAAGTTTGGTTTCAGGTTCAGCCATGCATTTTGAGAATGTCTTTAGCATAATGAAATGGCACAGTATATTTTATGTACTCTGTGGTTTTGTTTCATGCAGTCCATTATTTATCCTTTTTGTTGTTTGAAATTCAAATAATTACAGTATTACTTTGATGTAAGTGAAAGTGGTTCACCCCTGGTAATTATCTGATGCTTAGTAAAGTATAAAGCAAAAGCAAAAAAGTTGCTAAATTTTAACTTAAGACTTAGAATTCCCTTTAGTTACTTAGTCCATTGTTTTGATTTTGATCAGTTTTGATTTTTACTTTTGCTTTGCACGAAGTGTCAACTTAATTTTGGAATTGTGGGATAGTGCTTCTGATTTAATTGTGCATTAATTAGCAATGCGATTTGTTAGGTTTTTTGTTTTTTGTAGCCACCTTGCCCTGAAAAGTGTAGAAAAAAATTAATAAATATTTGAAATCAAACTCTGCAAAAAAAATGTCTTAATTTTTCAACTGTTGTCTCTAGCTTTTTTTCTGTATCTCTTGTACTGGAGTTTTATTCCCTCATACATGAACATGACTGGTGGCTGTGGTGAAGTGGTTAGATCCTTTGCTGTCGCATGCAGGAGAGCAAAGTTTGATCAAAGATACTACACCCTACGGTAAGATGTTGCAGCTGCCTCTTTCCCTCTCTGAAAAAAATGTGCCAGCGTAAAATAGGCCACGCCCCCAGCGAGTGTGTGACTGAGCCCCCCTGATTGATAAGCCCTGGGCTCGTTGGATAGAGTACCTGTATGAGAGCGTCCTAGTTTATCGTACTCTAGGGCCCATTCTAATCTAGATCTAAATAATTACAGTCGAAACCTGATGGTGGGAGTAGAGAAAATGTCCCGCTATATCCGATCCCTGTTAAATCAGAAATACAAGGAAGTTAAGCATTTGTGGACTAATTCAGCTGTACTTATTCATGGATAGTTTCCCTTGCCAGAAGTACCCACGAACAGGGGTTTTGGCGCCCACTTTCTCCTTGCCTCCTTAAACTTAAACCACATCAGAAGAACTTGGTCCACAGCACCTGCATCGGGTAGTCTCTCTCTCTCTCTCTCTCTCTCTCTCTCTCTCTCTCTCTCTCTCTCTCTCTCTCTCTCTCTCTCTCTCTCTCACTTTTTACACATCTTTGTCCCTGCTACAACCGGTTGGGCTCCGATGAGGCCCTGTTATTGCCGATAACTTTTAATAGAGAGAAAGAAAAGAAAATAACGGGGATTTTAAAAATCCCTGTTATTACCGGATCGCTGTTATTACCGGGCCTGTTATATATGATTTCCACTGTATGTAGATCTATCTACCAAACTAAAGTATTGATCAACGTATTCCAATATTTTTTCTAGATCTAAATTATTTTAAAAGAAACACATTAGGTTTAAAAATGGTCTCACTTCGATAACGAGTGATCAAGATCAGAGGGTAGTGTACCGGTACCGTGCACCGGGTGCTAAGGCTCACGATACTATGTCTAGATCTAGGCCTATACATTGACAATCACGAAATCTAGGCCTAGAATATATATATCCAATGCAATATTATTGATCGTATTGATGAGATCGTTTATTGATGACAGGATCTTTAGGTCAGGAGTATGCGTTGTTAGAAATCAAAAGATATTGTAAATTAGTATTAGATATACGCAATGTGCCAGGCAACGCCGCAATAGCAGAATAGAGAGAGAGAGAGAGAGAGAGAGAGATAGATAGATAGAGAGAGAGATAGATAGATAGATAGAGAGAGAGAGAGAGAGATGGGGGGGGGGGTAGAAAGAGAGGGAGAGAACTAACAGGCTACTACAGTTAAAACGACAAACATGCACACAGAGAGATAGATGAGTGGGTGACTGAGTGAGTGAGAGAGAGAGAATGAGAGAATACAAAGAGTGCAACATAGAACTATGTCTTATGTTATTAACTCTCTCTCTTTTCAAAGGGCTCGCGCTCTCCTAGCCTTGACAATGGGGTGAAAGTTTACGACACACTTTCCCCAGTGACAGTCACCTATGCACTCGTTGGGCCTTTGTTAGGTGCTTTCAATTTTCCTCGACTACACGGGTGAAACAAGCTCATCATAGACGGAATAATAATATTATGCATGAGGTGATGTGTGTGCCTCTGAGATTTAAGTGCTATAAGTATAAATCACGTCGAACCACTTTTAAGGCAACTTTTTCATCAGATGAAAATTAGTTACAAAAAATTTGGAAGTGAAACGGTTTCGTCCCCGCCATCCAGGAGAATCGAGAGCTAACTTAGAATAAAGAGATAGGAGACAAAGTTGATTCTCCTTGTTTGAATGGTTCTTAAAATTAAAATGCCGTGGCTCACCGTGAGTATAGAAAAATCATCAATGTTAAGCTCTTAGTTCTTGATTTTTTTGTAGTAAAGAAGTGGAACCAACCTAATAAGTCCCACCCAAATCTGGGTCCGCCCAACCGCCACTGGATGAAGTGGATGGTTGTGGAGGTGTTTTTTGTGATGTAAATGAAGATGATTTGATGATGATGATGTGATGGTAGCCGTGATGATGATAAAATGTACAGAAGAGGTCAGGACATATGGTCTTCGTGTGTTTTTTGTTTTTGTAAAGTGTTTTACGGCGCTCGCAATTGCATAATGTCATATGAGCGCGCGGGACACACCTAATATTTTCAGTTGGTAGGACATTTTTGAATTTTGCCCGGGTGGCGGCCGAAGCCTACTCTTATCGATTTTAGACCACCAAGGGATCTTTAACGTGCGCAACTTGCACACGGGCCCTCCGACTCCGAGATTTTTCGCCCTTGTCCGAGAAGGCTAGGTGTAGATCTTTCCTACCAGAAGATCAGGGGTGTGGCAGAAAGACAACAGTAAAGAGGAGCCAAGGAGTAGCAGTAGAAAGGCTGCAGAAAGAGTCAGGAGCCCCGAGGAGGGGGCAAAGGAGGTGAGGGGGTGGGGGCAGAAAGTGGAAATGAAAACAGACAACAGAACATTGCTAGAGAGCAGGAAAGGAGGTGAAAGGAGACAATTTTATTTTTAGAGAAGAAAATTTTTTGGTCGCTACCCGGAATAGAACCCGGGACCTTTGAATGAGAGGCCAACACCTTAACCTCTAGGCCTCGAGAGCCCCCCAAAGTGCCTTTCCCAAGGACACAACGTCGGGCCCCTGACGGGATTCGAACCCATGATCACGGTTGTGAGTCCGAGAGCCTAACCACTAGGCCACCGACGGTAATTGAGTTACATATATATGAAAAAAAAGGGATTCTGGTAATAGGGTCTATAGATCTAGTCTTGTTCTACTGTACATGTACCACCATTTGCCATCTCAATCTCAACTAGTGGTAGACTGGTAGAGACTAAAAAAAACGTGGCCAGTCTTGCCTCATTGCAATGTGCAGCTAAAACATAAGTTGCAACTAATCACTACACGCACAGCTCCAGCTGAACTTAGAATTAGAAGCAATACTTCAAATTTGAATGAAGTAAGGATCAAAAGCTAGAATACTAGGCTATATATGTGTCAAGGACCCTGCAGACATACGTTTTTTTACCCAACACATTGTACTCATGTCCTCGTGCCGCCGTAGACCAATCCTGTGGATTTGAGTTTGAGCGCGAGTCCTCTCAATAATAATGTAAAAGATTTCCGGGCGCCAGCCAGTCTTTGGGTCATTAATGGGCTGATACCTGGCAATGCCAGATATTTTGTTGGAAGACAGAGTTGGCACAATTCCTTTGAAGTTTCTCTAGCCATCATACAAATTTAATTCCAATTTTTAAAAGTTATAATATTGCAAAGTCTGAACTGATAACATTAAAAAACCCCAGTGCAAATCAGGAGCTCGAGGAGCCCTAGAAATAGGTGGAGCTCACACAGATGTGTGTGGGGAAAAACATGATCAAGCAGCCATTGTTGACGTGTTGGTGCCCTGTGAAGTGTACTGCGGGGCAAATTATATTTTAGTTTAAAAAGGACCGTACAATTCAGACAGTTGGCGGATGGTGGTGTTAAGTCACAAATGCTATGTTGATAGAGGTGTTCCTTAGTGTACATTGGCAAAACCTGGCCGAATAGCGTGGGGTGTAGGTGTACGAGGTTAGACTATAGGTGAAAGGCAAAAGGGAAACACCAGCTATGTCAGTTTTTTTCCTTTTCTGGGTTATTGTCCCAGCATGATGCATGGCTGGGTCTGCTTTGGTCCATCTAATAAGTCACATACGTAAAAATGAGCGCTGCCAGTCTCTGTGAGAGTGAGAAAATATAGCCCACAATGGAAAAACCGATGTCAAACATACTTTTCTTTTTTGCGCCCCTTGTGACCAATCAGTCAGTGTCCACATTTCAGTGAAAAATTGTGAAACGGTATAGGTTTAAGACTATTAGGTTATTTAAGAGGCGGGACCTCTGCTCTTTCCTTCTGCCAATTGAACCAAACAATTTATTGTGTTGGGGTGGTTCTCTCTTCTCAAACTGTACCAACTTGGCCGAGTGTCACCTTTGAACATAAGTGGGTGGTTCGAGGTAGCCAGCTGGGGAGTCCTACTTATTTTCCTCATCTCCATTGTTTCTGTTTTTCTTGTTTTTTCATCCAAGCACAACATGACTTTTCGTGATAATGTGCTTCTCTCTACTCAAACAAACAACCCTTTGAAACTAGTAGGTGCAAGTGTAGAGAAAAATACAATACGCAATTTTTAAAATGCAGTTGTTTCAGTTTTATCATTTCCATTGATACAATTTAGATCATTTAGGAGGTGGGCTTCTGACCCTGCACATCAGGGCCAATGCGGGCCGAGAAATGAGAGGAATGCAACATCCCAGCAGATAGATCAAGATACTCATTAAGAATTTCTCCTCTCTTAGTCTTAGGAATCAATTCAAGTCTCCTGCGTGTGATCGTGACACCACAGATGCCTGTGAAGTGTAGAGGTAACTGATGTTTTGTAATGGAGAATAATTATAAAGTGTTCTTCAGACATCTACCACTACCACATGGTTTTTGAAAAAGAAGTAGCCTACAGCAATGTCTATCTCATCATATGCCAAACTAACTGATTGGATTATTTTGGTTTTGGGCTTGCAAGTATCGTGCTCCACTGATGCTCATTTTGTTCAGTTTTCCTTGCAACTCTCTATAGAGACTTTGAAAGCACCTGTATTACTAGTTGGCCTATTAGTAAAAATGGTGCAATTCACCAGAGGTCTCATTTTGTTTGAATATCCCATCATTTTACACACCCTTGACGGTAATGTTGAAAGTGGATTTGTGCTTCTTACAAAATTTTATACTAATCATCAACCATCAGCAATCGTGAGAGTATGATCGAAAGTGCATTTACAATAAGCAGCAAGGATGCTTCAGAAATGACAACGACTCAGGAAGAAAAATATCCTTGTATTTGTATAAAACATAGCTGCCACTCAGAAATTTTTAAAAAGGAGGAAATTCAAGCGAAAGCGTACGCGCGCTCTCCGAAACCAGTGAGATCCAGAGGCAATATATACTGGAAAATCTAGCCTACGGGTTTGGAAGGGAAAACTGTCATATTGTTAACCATAGGCAACTGAATTAAAATGTATTTGAAAAAAAAACAACAACGTAAAGGCTTAAGTAAGTTGACTAACAAGCATTCGAGTCAATTTGACACAGTTTGGACTTGGTGACTAAAAATCTAGTGTTTTTTGCCAGCTGGTGTCTCATAAAAAGATTTCTTTCACTTTAAACGTGTCCATACATAGACGTAGAGCAGTATCGGATCAAGGATACACAGGCACTCCTGTACAATTGCGGTCCCGTTTGCACTTAGTGCCCCTGTAGTGTGTTTCTTATTTAGAGATAAACTGAATTAAAATTATAGCCTAGGCTATCTAATCTAGATCTAGATATATCTAAATATGTGTAGATCTAGATTATATCTAGAGATAGATTTTCTAGATCTAAATCTAGATCTAGATTCACTTCCGCAGCAGCCACAATAAGCCGTCATGTAAACAAACGGGACCGCAATTGTACAGGACTGTAACAGGAGTGCCGCGATTTCTTTTGCAAAAAAACAGCTAGTTCAAGTTTCTAATGAACTTTTCAAGTCGCACACCGGCTGCTTCTTTCTCATTCCAGCTCCTTTTATTTTTGCATTCTGAATCAATTTCTCTAGAATTTCCGCCAATTTCAATGACAACTCGGCGCGCTAACGTCCCGATGCCCGATCGACACTGTGTTGCTCCACAACAATAAACAATGTGAAACTAGCGCTGGGCCTAGAAGAACGGAAGTAGAAAGCTACGGCGGACATGCGCAGACCGCGTTTTCGTCTCTCTCCCGGTTCGGTGTTTTCCGCGTGGAAAAAAAAGTATGAAATTTGCGACCAAGTGGCAAAGGGAAAGTGGCAGCTATGATAAAAACGTTTCAAGAGCTGAAGAATTTTTTCAAAGGAAACTAAAAAGTAACCCCTCTCATTGAAAAACACAATGCCTGGTAAAGAAAAAAAAAAAGGTTCTGATGTAGCTCTGCACAAGTAGTAGACTCAAAAATAGCCAAAACCAGCATGAACATTTTGCAGAACTATACATTTTAATTGAAAACTTTCATGGAACAATAAGTCCCACTCTTGGACATTTTCATTTTTCTTCACTGATTTCCTTGAGCTGCTGCCCTTGGTTGCTGGGCTAATCTGATTTTTCTTTCTTCCTCCATGGAGCGCACTTTGTTCCACAGTTCAACAGTAGGGGACGACAGGCCGTAAGTCAAGGTCAGAAGACTGTTCACATGCAAGAAGAAAGAAATAAAAAATAAAAATTAACAGTATTATAACTAGAATAACATTGACATAAATTCATGGACTTGGGTGCCTTTTACAATATCAAATGTGATACTAGTCAAGTCCTGTCATGTGTACTCAAGTTCAGGTTTAAGGAACATAACAAACTTTGTCTTATTATAAAAGATTTTTTAATTGGGATGTTTGCCATCTTTCACTTTCAGAAAAAATAAGCACATAGGTGTGGCATCGAGGTAAAATCAGACGTTATCAATTAACGAAATTGAAGAAATCAACATTTTCCCACTGGCCGGGCAGTTAACAAATGAACAAGCTTAAAGATCGACCCAATAATTGATGAGTGCCTGATTCCATCACACTGTACACATAAATACAGTCGAACCTGTGTAAGACGGAATCGCAAGGGAGCCAGAAAAAAATTCCGTCTTAGACAGGGGAATTGGGGGGGGTGTCAAAGGCCCAGCCGGTGGGATCAAGGATCACTTGTCCGATCGGCAAGCAGTGGTCAAAACTTCACACCTCTCAACTGCTATCCTGTCTGATAATGACATGCGTCAGTCTTACTTATCCAATTACCACCAGTGCTTTCCATTCATTGGACCACTATTTGACCTATTAAAAACAGAAACGTTTGAACATCTCCTTTGCGTCCACCCTTAGCCCCCACCCACCACCAATGCCACCCCTCACTTACATGTTTTTTCTCGGCTAGCTGTACGATCAGGGCGGCAGGCATTGGTCAAACTAATTTCACACCTCTGGCTTCTGGCTACTCAAGAAAGCTACCGTAGTGGCTCGCTACTCGAGCACTCTCACGGGCAGTCGTGAGATTTCACACCTACACTCTACACTGACCATTTGCATCGCTCAGGGCTCACATGGTGGGGTAACATCTACCCCCAAATTGCTCCCCTACCCCCCTTCCTCGCCCAGCGCCATGACCATAGCGTTCAGTTTAGAGTCGGCGGAACCACACTTGCGAGTTTTGTTTCAAATCAGGGCTGAGCAGGCAAAGCATTTTCCGTCTTAGACAGGTGAAACCCTCGGAAGGGAGCGGATTTTTCTTTCCGTTTTCGCATTGGACAGGTTTCCGTTTTATACAGGTAATTAAAGAGGAATATATCAAGGGGGGAGCGGGGAGATTCCGTTAAGACAGTTTTCCGTTTTACACAGGTTTCCGTTAAGGCAGGTTCGACTGTATATACATGAACAAATTTCTTTTCAGAGGAAGCCATACATCAGCACTTCACAATTGAAAATAAGCAAAATACCTATTCAGTTAAAGACAAACACATTTTCATAATTATCCCACAACAGGCAGAATCCCAACTGTCTCGTCCTTTTGACAGAGATATCTATAGGTCTTGCACAAACAAGATACTCTTCCCAATGAAAGCAAAGAGACAATCAAGTAGCACTGAGAATAGTTCATGACAAGAAAACCAGGTTCAGACGGGCATGAGTTGGGGGATATCTTTTTGGCCAGGACTTTCACATCCCTGAATCTAAAGAAAGTGGGATCAAACGCATTGTTATCTAAGACAAAAATAGGGAGTCCTGAAAGCAATTTGCACATCCTGAAAAAATCTCAAAGGTGGGAAATCAAAGAAAACAGACCCGATGTCGAATTTATGGGCAGGATCCCACATAAATTCTCACCAATATTGAAGAAGTTCTCTGTATAGATAGTACCTAAGAAAACAGGACATAGCTACCTGAAACGCGAGGGACACTTCACTCACTCTATAACGCACCCTGTAGAAGCCCACAGCCAATAACTTCATAGATCTAGTATCAGAGAATAAGGGGAGGGGGGAGAAGGAAGCTGTAAAGGAAGAGGAGGAATAAATCACACTTACCGCACTAAGCCCAACAATCTCTGGAAATCCTCAATAGTCATGTCCTTTGGGTTCCTCTGTCTCGTGTCCACAAAGTCATCTTGTATCACCTGAGTCAAATACAAAATATAAAAGAAATAAAAAGCATTTGTACAGTGCATATCCCAGTTCAAATAGCAAGCTGTATGCGTTTTACAATGACTAAACACTACAAATATGACTCAAATGACACTACTCGCTCTTTATTAAAAACATCCCCTTTGCCAAAAAACCCCCCAAAATTATGCCCACCAAAATAACTCTTTAATTAACACTGACCCCACGCATTTCCCTATAAGACCACATAACAAGAAACTACTTACAAATCTGATCCTCTCCAGTTGGTTAATCTATTTCACCTTTATTGGACCCTTTTCTACCTACATATCACTCCTATTTACATACAGGTAACACCCTCCCAGCGAGGCTCCAGGAGATTTACAATGCTAACAACCAAGAAAAAAAGTAACACATTTTATAAACATACAAAGTAAATACGGTAATTAGAGTTTTGCTCACCACCCCGCCCTATCAGTATGCAATAACTGTTTATCTGTACTTACTTTTTGAGTCTCTTCTGAGACACTGTAGTCAATGAGTCTGCAGGCAGTAATGTATGATCGCAGCTTGTTCAAATTTTCAGGAGACAGGCGACCATCAAGTTTTGCAAAATGATCAGGAAAGTCTAGGATCTCATTGTTTATTGCCACAGGCAATAGAATATCTTTCTGTTGAAATAAAAAAATGGACCACTAGTTATTAACTGAGACCATTGCATGCCATATGTGTATCAAGACAATAACACTGGACCCACCAACCATCTTAACTGCTGTAAGGGAAAATTTGAGGAAGAATAGGGCGGATAGTGGTTCCCACACTCTGGGTAGATTGAGGGATAAGGGGATCCAAAGAGCAGAGGGGAAACACAGCCATCTGTGTGCGGACCAGTCCGGCGGATCTCCAACCAGATTATGATGGAAACTAAGCAGACAGACTCTGGGATGGATCCTGAAGAGGGGGGGGAGAGCAGAGATGGACATGTTCCGACTGCAGAGACCAAAGCATAGTGGACAAGTAAGACAAGTAAGTAAAGACAATAACAAAACAAAAGATAGGCCAAAATCATATTGACAATGTTGCTGTCAGGGCTCAGAAGGGCATTAATGTGGTGAAGTACAAAATGCAGCTATGAGGGCAGTCTTGGGTTGAACAAACGACACCCATGTTGTATGTATGAGATAATCCTTGACCTGGCCAGCATCAGAGTGAGGCATAAGGTGACAAAAACAAAGCTGTACTTGGATGTTTTGGGAGACCCGGGGCACCCTTTGCATGACAACCTAAGCAGCATCAAAGAAAATAGTATCAAACGGGACAGCTCATGGATGGCAGAAGCTGAAGACTCCTCGAGGAAAGTTTGTGGCATCGATGAAATATGGAGTGGAAAGGAATGGTTTGAACTGAGTCCCGATTGCAGAAGCCTGGCCAATGTTCACATCACTAGGGGTCGTGAAAGACGGGAATGTGCTGCTGTCATTAACAACAATGACAGTTAAGCCGAGGATCCAGTGATCTACACGGATGGATCGGTCAGGAGGGGTGAGAGAAGTGGGTGGGGTTTTGTGGTGTACAGTGGGAACAAACAGGTTCATAGCATGTCAGGGGTCATAGAAAGAACAACTTCAAGCATTAAAATGGAGATTGAGGCCGCAACAAGAGCGCTTGGCTGACTATCCATCTCATTATTGTCACACACTGCCACAACATCCTGCGAAGGGTTGAGAAAGGGCTGCTTCGGAGTGAATGGAAGAACCCAATACAACACTCAGCACTTAGAGCCACCACTTGGATATTGTCCTCGGCACTCTGGAGTGAAGGGTAATGAGGAGGCTGACGATAGGCTGGTGGGCAGTGCCGCGGTTGATGGAGAGGTGACATTTGAGTCTTGAAAAAAATGCGGGATGAGGAAGACAGGGAAACAGCAGAACGCTACGCAATCATCAGGATGCAGGAAATGGGGATAGAGAGGGGAGAAGGAAGAAAGGAACGATTATCTGGAAAGGATAGACGTCGCCATATCCAACAGCCACTGGAACAATCAGTATGGATACCTTGAGGGCTTTGGGGCAGAGAGGAACCGAGCACTTATGGACCTGTCCGGCGTGCAATGACGTTGTTGCCCAGGACAGGTAATACTGGTAAAAAATCACCCTCGTGGATAACCCGAAATTGTCAAAATGGGCAATATCTTTGCTGCTAATGGTCACATTTACACAAATCATACATAATTTTCTTTGTTTTTTTTTTTTTCACTGATCATAATCATTAAATAGTTAGGCCAATTAAGTAGTATTTCCAAATTTTAAGGGCATTATTTAAATTTTAAAACTTGTTTTTAGCGCTTTATTCACCGTAAAACAGATTCTGTGTTTAATAAAAAACCCACTCTTAATGACCATAAGTCAGCTCCCAATCCTTCCTTTTCAAAGTATTGTGCATACAACTGTATAAAACTATATTACATTCTTTCAAGTACATAAGAGAGCTTATAAAGTCGAGAAAAATGTTCGTCGGAGACGTTATTTTAAGCCCACTGGAACATTTAATAAACTGCAGAAAGATGACCAGAAAAAACAAAATCATCTTATGATCTTCACTTTCAATTGCAATTTTAAAAGTAAATTATAGTTTACTGCACTCTTTTATTTTTTCCCACACATTTTTCTCCACTCTTCATGACAGTTGTATTGTTTTGAGTTATCACCAATTAGCAATATTTCCATTGATAGAGAACAATTACGAAGAAAAAGTATCAAGTCAGACTCACTGTCTGAAAATTCTGCTATTCTTAGGCCAATATCAAAGAAAATGGGAAAATTTGATAGGTAAAAAGTAAAAATATCCAGAAAATAACATATAAAATTATTAGGTACTGAAAGGCTTATAAACTCTGTTCTCAACTAGTAACTTTGCACAAACCTGATTTAAGAAAAAAGTTGAACCTAATAAAAGTTAAAGTATGTGATTGTTGAGATGAGATTTATTATTATTAGCCTAGCTCTGGAAAATAATATAGCTAGACGCTGAATCTAAAATTACTTAGACAGCGCAATTCAAGTTTTATTTCCATTCCAAAACCCCAAGACATAATTATTTGAATCTAGTAGATGCAGGCTGACTACTATTAATTCTAGACAGGGAATCTAGATTTAGCTATCATCTGCACTATTCAAGAACCAAATATGGTAAAATAAAAACAAAACTGTTCCTTTCTTCCTTCTGCCCTCTTGTCAGTTCGCACTTAAATTCGTAGCCGCACATATTATTATCTGGAGAAACAAGTAAAGTGCGAATAAATGCGATGCCCGCGCAACAAGTTATCTCAGTGTGTGGGGAGAGCGGGGACGCCCGGTTGCTGATTGGCCGATTCGGCCTTTGTGTGTGTATTTTGTCGGGAAGCCCTATAGCATTGTGATAACTTCAACCTAAACAACTCAGGTGTCAAAAGATACAGGAATGGATAATCTATATCTACAGAAAGTATCATAAATATACAGCAAGTAGAGTTTATTTTATCGCGTTGTAAAATTTGCCTTGTTTTCAGAAGCAATCATTTCCAATTCTAGGGAATCGATTTTCATGCGAAGAACGCCATTTTGAAGATCATTCTTTTCCATTTAAAAAGATATATCGGATGTGGTAGTGCAATTAACAAAACGAAACAAAAATGTGAGTTGTTTAGACCCACTATGATGCGAGGCTTCACGGCAGATCACAAAAGTTTGTGGGGCGTATCGTGGCCGATTCGCCCTGCAACGAGCGCGTTCACTAAACTGCCTAATTAGAAAGTTCATAAGGAGTATATCCAGAAAATAATACATATTTTCCAATACAAAAAAGGATTTCTGTACTGGGTTCCAAGAAAACCTTTTTTTTAACGCATAGGTTGTCAGTTATGCTTTTACAAGAAGTGAAAAGAGTGCACAAGAGCGTTCTTCCATTGCAGCACTTACAGGAAGGAGGGACTCTCCTTCTGAGAGTATCAACACATTGACGTCTGTGTAAACTGGAATGGGGTGAAACTCAAAGTCGTAATCTACCTTCTGCCAGTTGATCACATCAGCCAGAGCTTTCACATTCATAACACCTTGTGAGACAAAGAAAGGGGATATATATAAATGACAATAAGATGCACAAATACCTCATATTACAAAGTCAACTAATTAAGCAAATACTTTCTTCATAAACCATTGTGTTAGTCATGCATGCAAATGGCTCGTTAAGTCTACAGCAAATCAGCATTGTTAGCTGTCCAAGATGAAAGAAGATCACACAAGAGAGTCCTTCAATCAACACCCATGACTTACTTTAACAAAAAAATAAAATAAAGTTGAATAACCTGAAGTGAGGGAGGAGGGGAGAGAACATAAAACACAAGATAGCCCCTCTGAAAAATATAAGAAAATATCTGTGCACAGCTGTAATCAAAAGTTATCACAAAACAAGATGCCAGTAACAGCACTTAGACCAACAAGTATGCAGTTCATCTGATGAACATAGTCAAAAAACAAAATAGGCCTATATAGAAACAGCAGACCAAAGTTTTTAAAAAAATAAAGGAAAGTTAAGGGCCAAGATCAATACATCGACCCCAACAACCACATGTACTTTGATCTTTTACACCCATCTCCTACTGACTAACTTCCTTAAGTTTTCATCCAAAAGGATTTTGCTTGAATTATGACGTCAATTACAAATGACACTCAAATTTTTAACATTCCAATTGCTTACTTTGCACTACGTTAAAAAGCCAAAGCAAAAGGTACTTTTTCAATAATGTAAGACCACTAGAAACTTTAGACTTGCCGTAAAATCAAAGAGTTTGAAGGCAGCCATAATGACTTTGAATCTCACCTGTGTGATTCAGCTGGCCTTGTTGGAGGGCAGTCTCGTCCAACACCAGACAGGTCCCTGGGGCAAGCTGCAACATGCCTGCTGTAATCCGGTTCACCTTGTAGTCTTTCTTTGGAATCAATGTCCAGTTGTTGGTGCTTTCTATAGACATCTCCAGCAGAACAGCCTGGATATTTGCAAATGCAACATAGAATATATTCTCAAGAAAATGACTTGCAAGAAGCTCAAGATCCCAATGAAGCCGTTTAAGTTGAACATCGCAAGCCCATCAGCAACCCAAAAACGAGCATCAGACACAAATATACAAATAGTTTTGTTGCCCTCTTGTTTTCCACTTTTAGTTTTAGTAGAGACTTTACGGCACTCGCAACTGCGTAAGGTCATATGAGCGCCAGAAGATTAGAGGTGTTACAAGAGAGTAACAAACATAAAAGAGAAGGAGGGGAGATAAAGATGATAGATGTTTGACAGGAAAGAAGCAAACCACACAAGAGCACCATCCATGTTTTCCACTTTGAAATCAGTTCAAGACGACAGCCAGTACACATTGACAAAATGGATTTGTTTACAAGCAGAGATCATTTCACATGAAGATCCAGAGCTCATGCTTTATGAAACCCAGGATATAAATAGCAAGCATGTGTGCCATTCTCAAACGGTGAGCACAACTGGAGTGCCTCTCTCTGAGGTAAATACAGCAAAAGTAGAATCTATACCAAATTTTATTTTTTGAATTATGAAGATCAAATATATACTAAATAATAGGTATGAAGATCAAATATATACTAAATAATAGGAAACTGGCTGAAGTCCACAAATCTACTTAATAGTGTCAATGGTTTTGGAAAACGTTTTTTGGAGCTTGTTTTTATCACATTAAACTTTGCCCTGCTCAAACAATACTACTATTTACTATTTCAAAATAAAAACAACTTGCTTGGGATACATCATCCATGAAACTGAAGGGTTTAAAAAAATAACAGTTGATGCAATTAATCTTTTCCTTTTACAGTTCAAGTAGGAACATAAATTAGCAGGGGACAATGATAGAGACTACACATCAAGTGACAACATCTCTAAATAAAGTTTATACAATTCATGAGTTTTACCTGAGGGGCCAGCTGAGAAATGAGATGATTCAGGAACTTGGTGTATCTCTGTGTGACGGGGCAACGGCTCAAATTTACACATAGTTTTCCCAAAGGCAAGACATCAGCTCGGGCATACCTGAAAGTACATAAAAGAGAGACGCCTGACAATCAATGGCAAGAAAACCCCCACCTCATAGGCAATATGGAACTAAAAAATCAAGACAAATTTCAGCCGAAATATGATGTAGCAGTAAATTACGAATTATTAAAGGTTACAAATACAACAGAGACCACTTCCATGAGACACTGGCAACTAGAAACCAAATAAAAAAGCAACTCTAGTACAGCAGTACTAGACAGTTACATCTCTCCTCCAACCCCCTCATATTCCTGTCCACATTCTTTTCTCATGACTAGTCATTGCACTTAACCCTATCCGAACGCTGTTTTACTATCGTACCCATACCACGTGGGGAACTCTGTGCCACCACTTTATTCCAAAGAGGAAATTTACTTGTTAATCTGATCCGTACACTTTGCATAGCAGTCTGTCAAAATCATTTTTTGAAAAATACTGAAAGTTTCAAAGAGATCTTCGTACTAGAAGTATTCTAAAATGTGAAGAATACAACCCCGGGGGTACAAAATGACCCCAGGGCGTACAGATAGGCTTAAGGGAGGTGCCTCAAAATACAAAAATCAATCAACGCCCCGTAAGTGACCATGCTTCCTTAGATAGGCCCCAAAGAAAATAATAACATTAGGTAGATTTCATCAAAAGTAAAACAAGAGTTGAAATCTTTTCCATCTTACACTTTTGACACAAGGTGGCACAGCAGATATTCAGCAGCTAATCTGTCACACAGCAAAGCATGCTCTAGCACAGACAGCAGCTCCAGGCGAAGGGAACCTGCATCCTGCATGAGCTGAGAAACAGCTGTCAACAAAAAACAAAAATAGAATTGGCTTATTTCATTCACATGAATCTGGGCATATTACATGACACACGTGTTTTACAGCTGCTAGCAGAAAAACACAAACTGAGGAGTAAATCAAGACCAGAAGGTCAAAAGATAAGTGAAATGTACGCCAAAAACAATTTCAAAAGAACGCCACCCCCAAATATTTTGATGAATAAATACCTTGCCTGATATAAAAATACAGTAAGACTGGATGAAAATGAAGAAAAACATTATAAAAAAATGACTTTCTTGCTTTTCCAGAACGTATTGAACATGATATAAAATCTGTGACCCATATTTGTATTTCTACAGGGTCAATTCACTGAACTTTACCTTGCTTATAAGTTTCTGATCCCGAAAGCGCTGGAAGCTGAGGGTTGTTGTGCTGCAACGGTCGAATGACCAGAGCGTGAAGTCGCGGAACAAGTGATGGGGGAGGCTCGTGGGCCTGAAGCTCCTCCTGGTCCATCGCGTCATCTCTGTCAAACAGAACCAAAGACGTGTTCAAACAGGGCTGGAGTCTAGAGGTAAAATGCTGTCACCCCATGTCAAAATACAGTCTAGCACACGCATAGTGAAATTGGCGGGACACAGAAATCTTTTCGCTATGTAAAAATTGTAAATACGAAGAATATGGAGTATGACACGGATAGCTTGAATCCGTCCGGACCGGCCTAGGTAGTCCGAGGGATATCTTACACACACAGACACACACACACACACAAAAAAAAAAAAAAAAAAAAAAAAAAAAAAAAAAAAAAAGAAAGAAAAAAAGTAAAAAAGTTTGACAGATGTGTGATTTGGAGTTTTCTGTGTTTGACCTATCCATTTTATACTGTTCATGAACGAAAAAAATTCTAGACCTCAAAATCTGTTCGCTTTGTGCATGCTAGAGTAATTTATTCGATTATTCAATAATTAAAGTATGGTTGATGGACTTTATTTCTTTCTTTTCTCAGGCACTTCACACCCCTGGTACCAGTGCTGGCGGGACTGAGTATTCTCTGGAAGTGTTGAGTGTAAATGCATATATCATAGTGCTGAAAGCAAAAATAAAAATAGATGATTTCAGCTCGCACAAAATTTTTAAGCAATTGGTCAACATTTTCTTCTTCTTTCTTTTAGTAGAGGGTTTTACTGCGCTTGCAACTGCATAAGGTCATATGTGCGCCAAGGGGTGGGTGTCAACAGAGAAGTCCTTACAGGGAATCAAGACTTACTCTGCTCACCTCTCTAGCCTCAACAGCACAAAGTCTGCTTCGACTATCAAGGCACCCTGGAAAAAGCAGTTCACAGCAGAGTGACAAACATACAAAAAAAGTAGAGGAAAATGACAATAATAAGGATTAGGAAAGAAAAAGCAGTTCCCAGTTGCAGATCAGGCAGAGTCATGAGCATGACATGAATCAGCCCATTTACAATTCTACTGTGCTTGAACGAGAAATGTCCCCCCTTTGGGAACGGCCTAAAGACACTACAGTCAGTGGCACTGCCCCGCGGGGAGCATAATTTTTTTGACCTATAGCTTCCAAAAGGAAATTAAACACACAATGTAAAAATCAGAGGCAATGTGGGGTGTGCAATTCACAATACGAGCAGCTTTGTAACATGACATAACTGGAAACTATTCATTATTTTATATAAACTGTTATTCAGTCACCATTGTAACCCACATTTCCTCATGGTGAAATGATTTTTTTTCTTCTCTTTTCTTTAGCCCTGCCTCTTACTATCTGAACTTCCTTGGGCATCTGAAGACAAATTTTTTCCTTTTAAACAAGTTTCGATAGTAACCCCCCCCAAACAAAACATTTGACCACACCTACACTGGTCTAATTATCTATATATTGACTGAGCATCAGTAGATGCATTACAAAAAAACGGTTATACACCAATACAATATAATGGGTTTACTTTAAGTAAATGTCACAATAAAACTATTAAGTTTCCAAGTTCCATGGTAACTTATACAGTATTCCTGACCATAATAAATCAAAGAACAAAAAAATGCTTCAGGGTATAGTTCAATTTTTGCAATACTTACGCTGCATCATCATCATAAATGGCAGCCAGTTGAGGGTCTATGGACAGGACCCCAACAATCTCCACAAAGTCTGTAGCTTTCAGTTCAACATCATTTGAATACACCTGTTGAGATGATTATATTCTTTTTAATAAGTAATAGGCTCGAAAAAAATTTGAGTGTGAAGATAAAACTAACATTTAAGTATCTTATTTTATTCTAAATGCAGACAAATCCATTGATGCTTAACATCATCCAAAAATGCTTCACCCCCTAACAAAAATGAAACAATCAGGTTTTATTGGTCATTACAGCTACCCCTAAGAAAAAGTAAATTCTCCACTACTTAATCACATAACCAATGCATCATCATCATCACGATCGTCTTTCTCACCCTGGATCAGGGTATAGGCCAAGAACAAACACTTTCCACCTTTCCCTATTCTGGCTAGCCTCCTGATGTTATTCCATGTCTTCTCAATTTTCTGTCAGCTACATCAACCTAAGCATACTTAGTAATTTCTTCTTTAAAATATCAATTTTGCAGAAAAGCAACCCAGTACATACCCTGACAATGCAAGGAAAGCCTTTCTCTTCTGGCAGTGGGAAATTCATTGGAACCCCCTTTGCCATTGTAGGTTGTTGACTTGCCCCTGAATTTAAAAAGTTGAAACATCAGTTATCAAATTTTCCTCTAACCATATTATCAAGGAAACAATTAGGAACAGACAATCCAGAACACTATCACTAAATGATACCTGGCCACTATCACTATCAGCGTAGGACTTATAAGTGAGACATACGTTATTAAAAAAAAGAAAATACAACATTCCAGGAAACATTCCAGCCAGCCTGCTATATGTGTGACAACAAAGTGGAATCAGACACTCGTCAATTTTTGGGCAAGTGGAGTTATTGGTCTGATCTGAAAACTTATTCATCTGCCTTGCTTTTGATGAAAAAAAAATATCCATCTGACTTGAATAGAAGAGATTTTTACGATTGAAGTAGGTGGTGTTGCCTGGTTTCAGTGGTAAAATAAGTGAGCAAATGGCTGCGAAAGTTTGGTAACTTCAATAGCCTGAGAGTCATTGAAAACTGGAAACTTAAATTTTTATGGGTTGTTCTTTTAATCAATGTTTTCAGTATAAGTCACATGAAGAAATATTTTATATGGACATGGAAGGTGTCGAGCAAAAAAAAAAAAGGCAATAAAAATTGCAAAAGCGGTGGAAAAATGTGTTTCTTTGATTTCATTATATTTTGACCAGCGCCTGATTTCACCATGATGCCTCAAATAATATCTTATGTCAACAGGCTAGGGATGTAACAGATGTTCTAAGGGTTAAAATGTCCACATTATACTCAAAAGCAGTCATTATAGAGAAGTGGTTGAGTTCGTTGTGTACACAATAATAATAATATAAAAAACTTTACTTCACTAAGAAAGGGCTAAATGCATTTAGTAATAATACAAAGAACATTTCATTTATGCACAATATGGTTCTAATAGCAAACCCTGTTCTCCATCTCTTTTTTCTCTCCAGTACATGCTTGAACACAAACAGTCCCACAAAAAAACTTGCACACACTCATGGACACATGGACCTAGTTTGTTGTAACAGTTCTAATATCCACTTAAAAAAAATAAACTTGATTACCTGCAACTGATGAACAAGGAGGAGGTGTAACATCCATGTCACTTGTTTCCTGCTGTTTATCTTCAACATTTGGAGGGGATACATTTTCCACTCTTTTGCAAGTCTTTTCACTGAGCTCAGGATCACCCTCGGCCTCTCTGTCTCTTTTTGAGGGTCTGGATTCTTGTGAACTTGATGGTTTCTTTCTTTCGACATCCTTGCTTTTATAACCATGGAACTTGTTAAGACAAATAACTGTATGAGAAATACTTACATTTGCAAGATAATACAATATCATTTTACTTCTATGATTGGACAAAAACATTAAACAAATAACACTACAGATCACATAAAATTAATAATAATAATAATGAAGATCATTTCTATAGGCCCCACTCCCTTGTAAACAGAGCTCTAGGCGATATTACGCAATACCTTGAAAATGAGTTCAAAACCTAAAAAACCAGACATTTAAAAAAAACCCCAAAAAAACCTCTCCAATGTAACTGGTAATCTTTTTCCCGATTACCTTCATTTCAATAAAACAAGTGTTTCTTTCAATATAATAATAATAAATGACATTTATATAGCGCTCAACCCCGATTAAAGTACACAGGCTCTGAGCGCTTTACAATACAACAGTAACATATAACGTTGCGTTCTGACCAAAAGAAAATCTCTTCAAATATTCATCTTATCAATTTAAAAACAGAAAGGACTTCAGCTGATATTTGAATGAATCAAAGGATTTCACCTCTCTTAAAGTACTTGGCAATAAACAAAGTCACAACGAACCCCCAACAAAAAATCTTTAGACACGACACATTCCCTGAAATTAACAAACCTTAAGAAACACATCACAAAGCCATAAAAAGACCCCCCCCCCCTTTAAAACGTAAATATACCCTCACAAAATAAATTATTAAACACACCAGCTTGACGAAAAAGTTGTTAAAAAGGATATTTCTTTGACCCACTCGGCTTCACCAGGTATTGGAACACAATAAAAGCCTTGTCTGTCTACTGTAATGTTCTCTGGGCTTTCAAAGTCAACGCTTTCATCAGGCTGAAAGAAAAAAAATGAGGCCATCTAGTCATGAAAATGATGTTTTCTAATACATTGATCAGAACTTGTGAACATTCCTCAAATGTGGAAAATGGCAAGTAAAAGATATTTTGAAAACAAATCAGTTTCATTCAAGAGTGGCTTTCCCTAAACCCATGTAGAGGGAACATCAAAAGGTTATTATATGCTAGCACAGGTCTTATAAAATAAAAGTTAAATCATCCTTTAGCATTTAATTAATGCAAGAAAGGAAAGGTGCTTCATTTTAAAAGAATGTTCTTTAGGCCCCATCAATATAATTTAGATTATTTGTTAGGTGGTGGGCTCCGACATTGTCTGTCAGGGCCGACATGGGCTAAGAGGGATACAAAGTTCCATCAGATAGATTAAGATATGTTGATATTGTTTCTCCCCATACAGGTAACAAACTTGGGACTTCTGCTGTATACAATAGCCAAACGCTTAAACTTTACAGAACAGATATGCCAGCACATTTTCTTTACTTGTATTTGTGCACTCAGGTCTCCTCATGTAGAATTCTCTAATTAACCTCTTTTACGTGAAAAGCCACGATATTGGACAGTTGGATCAAATATACATTTGGAATTCCTTGGGCGCGATTATCTGGCAATATCTGCTGGTCATTTTTGACCGACTGATTATGATGTTTCATCTGCGTTTACAGGGTACTTTTCGTTAACAACGAATGGATGAAGATGAAAACGACAATTTTAAGTCAGCAGTCTAAGTCTAAAGGTTATAAGAAAATCCTGCCTCGTAAAAAATCTCACCTCTGTACAGTTCATGTGACTTCATCAACATCATCAAATCTTTCTCTATTAACCTCTTCGCTACCGCACCCCTAGAATTTACGGGCCTGAACCGCGTAGTGATGTGCTTATGGCCCGTAGAATTTACGGTACTGCAACAGGTAGTTTTGATACCAATTATAAAGGAAGTTACTGCTAGAATCTAGTAATTATTATTGAGGTACCTTCCCTTTAAGTTTACAACCATCCCCCCGATAGCGTCAGATTCAGATTTTTAGCTCAGAGAGAAGATTAAATCTAGATCTAACACATCGTATCCCGCACAAAAATGATTTATTGGAAATAAAGACAGATGGGTTTACATGGATTGTACAAGCATTGTATAAGGTAGGAAAAGCCTCTTGTCACTTTCTCTTTACCTGCAGACACTCATACAACATGTACTCCCCTTTTTTTATTCGGTCCCAGTTTCTCATTACTTGAATGTGTGTTGTTTATGTTTGGTGGTGTTTTTGGCATCATGTTACTAATTCCAGCTTTTCTCCATCTATTTCTCAATGAAATCCCCCCCCCCCCCCCCCCCCCCCCCCATTATATCAATAGAAATGTGGTTCAATGTAGAATCTGCATGAAGAAATTCATGAGAAAATACTCATAAATAAAAAAGTTATGGGAGGTAAAGTGGGGTCACTCCTGAGCAGCCTTGGTTCATGGGATTTCCCCCAGCACAGAGGCCTATTTAACTGCGACATTGAGGAAGGGGGTTAAAGAATTTTTTTGGAAAATCCCAGTTATGAGTAATAAGCGAATAAAGGTGTGGTAAAAAGTAGAGTTGTTCCCGTATCTGATCTTGACATTGGAGATTGCCTTGTTAGTGAGACAACTTCCAGGGCCTTCGTCATAATGTGGTAGTGTGGCCAGTTCCTCTCCACAGCGGATTTACTTCCCCAACTCGAAGTCCGATACCCATTACTGCTGGGTGGGCAAGAGGGGGCGAAAAGCTGTGGTACCAACCTGCAAATCAGGGAAGTCTCTGAAAGCACCACATTCTACCCTTGACTTCTGTGTCTTTGAGTTTACAATTTTGTATTTTCCAAGGCAAAACTGTGGGTCAAAGACATCCTGAACCATACATCGGTACTTGACAACTGTATTCGACCTGAGCTCATCTAGAGACACTGTGTTCAGAGAAGGGATCTGAAAAATAAGATATGAGATATATTTATTTTGTTGATCCTCAAAGGAAGAAACTGACTTTCAACAATAAAAATCAAACACAAACAAGCACAAATTTTATAAGAAGTCAGCACTGCTTGAAAAAGGACTGTAATAGTAGGTTTGCTAGGTTTGCAAGTGATCACTTAATAAACCCAGGTCTAGTCTTGAGGATGACCGTGTGCTCTTGCAAAATGTAAACACCAAAATGACAGAAAAATTTCACTTTTTCACTTATTTGTATAGTATAAGGTTTTACGGCGCTCGCAACTGCTAAGGTCATATGAGCGCGCGAAACACAAGTTGTTCACCTCTGC
>NW_004797342.1:1208134-1209764 GCF_000002075.1 Aplysia californica
GAGGGAGTACCTCAATCTCCATCAGAGAGATGGGTTGTGAGGTGGAAGAAGAAGAAGAAGAAGAAGAAGAAGAAGAAGAAGAGGGAGTAATAGAGGAGGGGTGAGGGGGAGAAGGGGGGGTGGAGGAAGAGTCCATCCCATCCTCCCCAAGAACCATTTTCACTTAAATTTTTTTAAGTTTTTAAAATAAAATTATGAGCAAGAGGAGGAACATAGCTCTTTTAGTCGACTTGGCGATGGGAGAGACCAGGCCATGGTCAACCCCACCTATCGCTTCCTGTGAAGGCAGCCATTAAAATGAATTTTCAACACGTTTTATCAGCTAACACACACAATATCGTACGTACACACAAGTGTGTTGGTACGATAAAGCAATACCATGGCAGCTCACGTTTTGGACTTAGATGCTCTTAAAATGTCTATCTACAGCTAGCCAAAACAACAAACATACTTTTTTTCAACGTGGGTCTGATAACTGAGAGAATGTATAGTGTGGGATGGAGAAGCATTAAATATTTTGTTCAATATAATTTTACCTTGATGTGTTCAATGAAAGATTTGTCACTTGAGAGTGATGCATTAGCCAGAAGTTATCATGAAATCTATAAAAGCAATGAAATTATCAAATTAATTTAATGGCCGTGACAAATACAACATCTTACGAGTTATTTTTAACTTTCTGCATGTTGGCATGGCAGTGAGCAAGATGAACTGATCTTGCAAGTGATGCCATAGTTTTGTGACCCCATGCATAACAAGGAAAATCTACACAATAACTAAGTAATATTACCGAGAGCAATGACAGTTGATCCAGTCTTTGAGTGAAGTACTCTTGAACTTTCTTGATGAAATCTGCATAGGACTCTCCTGAGTTCTCCTCTGAAGAATAATTTAAAACATCAAAGCAAAACTTAAAGCCAAACAGTCAATAAAAAACTGAAGTAAAAAAAAACCTCAAGAACTATAAGACTTGACCAGAACATTTAGACAGTGCCTGCTCTACAAGCTTATGCTGGGTCTGGAAATATTGATTACATTCAAACTCAAACGAGAGTGCTAATGCTAAGGGGAAAAAACATCACTTTAAGCTTTTGATATATCAAATCAATCTCATTGGGGAAAAAAAAAGAAAAAAAAAAAGCCCAAAAATATTCATGAATGAAAGTAAAACTAAATCATGCACACAAGGACACACATGCCTTAGTAAAAAAAAAGGGTAAAATATAGGCCAGGGCAAGATCGACTCTGGGATCGATTCTTTCGAGTCCAAATGAGGACTCAAAGAATCGATCTTGTTCCCAGACTCTAAGCTTCGAGTCCGCCCAGGGTCGACGCCTCCCGTCTCCTTTTTTTAAAGCCTGGTTCCTAGCCTAGACTCCGAGAATCGAGGCAAGAATCTATATCTCTACCGCACTATTACAGTCCTGTCGTGGGATAGGCCTAGGGCTGTCCCACCCCACAGTCGAGTTTTTTGCTTCAAAACAGACACCACACCAGGACGGGACTGATCCGGCGCATAAGGCGGCTTCTTTGATGTTGGCCTAAGCGGAGTTAAAAATGCATTCCAAAAATTTCTTAAATATTGGCCACATTTAAGAAATAAGATTTTCGTGATCAGCGACCCAAAATT
>NW_004797342.1:1210512-1237618 GCF_000002075.1 Aplysia californica
TTTTCAGTTTTGGGATCGAGGCCTCGAGTCTTTTTGTCGTCGATCTTGCCCTGGCCTAGTAAAATATTTTAAAATCCCCTCAGGGGGGTGGGAAAATGAGAAACGGAGTGTACATACAGTACACAGTAGTAACAGGGTGCTCAGTTTCGGGGGCCCCTTGAGCTAGGTGCACGGTAACTGCTTCGCTCCCTTCATGATCTGGACTTCTTTCATCCCCCCCCCCTTTCCTGTTGAATTTATTTGTATCCAGGTTCATGTAAAACTTTGAACCCAATTAATAATGGAACACACCTGTCTTGTTTCCTCATAGACAACCGTGAACCCCCAAAAAAGCAACGCACTCAAGGACCCCCCCCCCAAAAAAAAAAACAACACACGCCAAAGCTGTTCATTTATTCTTTTTCTTATTCCTTTTTTCTCAATTAGTACATGTATCACAGCACGCACGTTAAACCCAAGTGTCAAAAAAATACCCCCATCCCCTCCCCTCGGTCGTCCCACACTGGGCTAAGTCTCGAAAAACCACATTGACCAACACGACCAGTGTGAATGAACTTCGTTGACCTCGACAACCGACGGTCCCCAACACACGCGCTACTCATGTCACGTGATGCGAACGCAAGCGTTTAAAAGTTTCACTGAGAGGTCTTGAAGAAGGGTCCAGAACCCGGACAAAGCTTTCTTTTAAAGCAACGAACAATGAATAGATTATTTTTAGGCCTATATCATAATTGTTACAGTAATCAGATGGTCAACAGATGAGGTGCAGGATTCATCGTCATCTTCAGCAACAAAGGACTACCTACAATCAGGCAATCATTGTAGAATTCTGGGTAACAAAAGCAAAAGAATTCCAGGACATGAAGGGAGCGAAGCATTTACCCTGCACTTAGCTTAAGGGGCCCCCGAGACTAAGCACCCGGTTACCCCAGTTACCGTGTACGTAGATCCTGAGACTGTAGACAGTCCGTAGGAGAAAATCTTACTCCCGGGTATAATGGCAGCCTAAAAGTTAAATAACATATTCGGTAGACCTTCTTAGCGCATCAAAGTTTTATTTTTATCTGAAAAAGAGAGCGAGATGCCCCCCTGGCAAAAATAATTATTAATTATTAGTCTAGGAAGAGGCTAGCCGTACTTATTCTTAATATGATGGCTAGACTCACCATTTACAAAAAATAGGCCTACTGAATTGTAAATATACATTTTTAGTGTGCAGTACCTAAAGTATTTGTAATTGAAAATTTGTATTTGAGACGAAACCAGGTGCCTTAATTGCTTAATGACAGTGCATGTATTTTAAACCTCCTGTTTTCTAATGTTAATAGGGCCTAAGATAAGTACGGCTAGACTGCCAGTCTAGCCGTACTTAAGTACGGGTAGACAGCCACAGCCAGGCTAGCCGTACTTAATTAAGGACGGCCAGACTGTCTGTCTAGTCGTACTTTTTGATGGCTGAATTGTAAATTAAATTTTTAGTTTGCAATGCCTAAAGTATTTGTATTTCAGACAAAACCAAAAGGTGCCTTACTGACTTGCATGTATTTGAACCTGAATAATTACTAGATCTAGATCTAGATTAGATCTAATAGACCTGTGTACTTAACAGGCTTGAGTCGATAGGGCCTAGACTAGCAGTACTGTCGCCACTGTACGTGCTTACCATAAATGGAGTTAATGACTGAGAGAGGCTTCGTCTTCCAGTCTTCTATGCCAGGCATTTTGACTTCAGTCTTCGTTGGAATGAGCTTGACTAGAATCTAGATCTAGGCCTATCGTTTGTTCGTCTGTGTCTCCGATTCATAAACATACACAGTACACAGGAGCCCAAACACAGCAGACAGTGTGGGCTGACGACAGGGGGTTGACAGACGAACGACTCCAACTCCAAGTCAGTGTTATGATTTTACTTTTCTCAATTCAACTATCAACACGCAACTAGATCTAGAAATCAAGATCCAGATCTAATCTAGATCTAGATCTTGATTCAGATTTATAAATTATTAGATCTTAGATCTACTTGCAGACTTGCAGGCCCCAAGAGTTCACGCAAACACACACACAAAGTAGTGTCACAAAGTAAAGAAGAGCAAGGAAAGTAAATTCCGCGTTAATCTAAAAATAGAGTTTGGCGGGAAATTGGGTGCAACTTTTAATTTTCTAACCATCTATTGCATGGAATTGTAATTGTAAATTTTATAAAGTTGAAATCATGTATTTATAGATATTGTGACATGTTTTTTAAAGTATTGCAGATTTAAATGTATTACAAGTATTATACAGGTTATAAGTTTTGATTTGCTTCGAAAAATACTAAAATATCTGAGCAAAATTACGAGTTCCTGAACCAGAAACATCTCTTCCTTAACACCGTAAAATAAAATGTGGAATCAATGCAACAGGTACGTTTTGTATCCAGTACTCTTATCAGCAACAAGCGGCAGTTTATTTTCTTTTGTTTGTGCCCACTGGGCTTTATTAATGGAGGGGGTTTGGCAATCTCACGTCTCTCACTGTCTTTGAGGGAGCTCGAACGAACCAAACCTCTTTCTAAAAGATTTCTTTTATCCTTTATACGGCACAAAACGAGAAATTGTTGTGGCTTATGATACGGTGTGTGTGGTTGGTACAAGTTGGTACGAGCCGATCGCTTGCTTTTCAGTTGCATTAGAATGGCAGTGGATGCTGTGACGGAGCCAGAGTTCGGAGGTAAGCTCTACTAGATCTAGATCTAGAACCTAGAGGCTCTAAATCTAATATAGATCTCGATTTAGATCTCTAGATCATCTAGATCTAGATTAGTTTAGATTGGCCCCATATGAGTAAGGTGGGATAAAAAAACGGATAAAAAATAGGCACTATTTCTCCGAACGTTCGGGAAAATAAAGCTAGGGGCACTATTTCTCCAAACACTCTGAAATCTCATCCTTTCTCGCAAATTTCGGATATTATATAGATATAGATCTATAATTATAGTATAGGCCTACCAAAGTCAAAGATTGTTCGTATACAATATGGTTCAAGCTGTCCAAAAAATGTCCTCAGTAAATATTTATAAAGAAATGCTACAGTTCCAAACAGTTTTTCGCTACGGCTACAGATATGGCGTGTTGCCTATGAAGGGTACTGCTCTTAAACGTTATGTGTTGTGTTCACTCGTGTGCTGTCTAGATCTAGATCTACGGAGGGTTATTGATAACGACACATAGAACTGGCATCTGCGTTTGTCACTGCTGCGACCAATGTACTGACACTGGCAAAGCCCCCTTAGTGTGTGTGATTCCATAATTTACATGTAATATCCTGTACTTAAAAAAAAAAAAATTACGCACATTTAGGGTTAAAACAGCCAATCTTCTTCGGACAGGTGGACACTCGCCCTTATTTGTAAATGTTTGTTGTTGTTTATGGGCTGTTCTAATTTTGATTTCTTTCTGTTGTGAAACCTTTCTTTTTCACGTTTTTACACTCATCTAAAAATCTCTAGACTAGCTCTTGAAAATTGAAATTATATAGACCCAAAATTTGCTCCTGTGTGTGTGTGCGTGTATGTATGTGCGTGTGTGAGTGTGTCTGTGTGTGGTAGTAAGTGGAGAGTGAGGAGTGTGTGTGTGTGTGTGTGTGTGTGTGTGTGTGTGTGTGTGTGTGTGTTTGTTTTTCGGGCTTTATTTCAGCCTTTATTCAGTAACAGTTCAAAGTATACAAAATAGAAACACAGGATCCATTCACTCCGGGGCTCATGAGTCATTCGTCTCTTTCAGTTTCACTCATTCATTCAATTCCCGTGTTCTCTCCCACGGCTCATCCCTGTCCGCATGACTTTCATACCCCACCCCCTCTCTCCAGGCACACACAAAGAAAATCTCACTCATTCCCTTGCACCCTGCGAATCATGGACAATACTATAGGCAAAACACTGCCTGAGCTGCATTCCTTTCTTTCGTGAGCTGTGGACCAGGCCAGTGGGGTCGGTGTCGTCGTCTTGTAGTTGCTGTCGCCTGTGGATACACTCGCACATTTTTCCTTTCACCCGCTCTTTCACTCACACTGTCTCTCCATCCACAGCTCAGTTGGTCATACGTTCAAAAGTTGCCCACTGGTCATGTTTAGTTAGTGTGTGTACATGTGCATGATGGTGGTGTGTGTGTGGTGGGTGTTACTGAAGGTTGTCTGTAGGCGGGCTTGCCATGCGGTGTTCCTTCCCAGATCAGAGGCAGAATGAAAGTTGGCGCCGAACTCTCGCAATAAATAGGCAAAAAATCACGAGACCGGAAGCCGGAAACCGTTCGGAGAAATAAAGATCAGCACTATTTCTCCGAACGTTCGGAGAAAGTCACTTCGTAAAAAATACAAAGTGGCTATACGATGATGCGTTCGGCTCTCCAGTACGCATAGAATTGAAGCTATATATGTACTATGTGTACGGCCCTCCACTTCACTATATCCTATAATAAGCTAAGCTTTGTGGGCGGCACATTGATTATAAACTATCAAAGCGGATAAACTTCAACCCTGGAAGCCCGCAGGCTCTTTATAAAGGGCGTGAGCCGGGGTACCCGGGAAGCGCGTAGGCCCTATATATAATTTATAATATAGGGATGACCTACTTCGATTGGGAATCGCGCAGCTATAAAGGGCATAGATGCTGACCTTTTTTCAATGAAAAATTTCTGCATTCCTTATAGCCTATGGAAAATGACAGTAAATTAAGGTGTCCGCGAAAGTCCACACATTGGTTCAAATGACGCTGCAGTTTTTGTTTTGAAGCTCTCTTTTGTTTCACCAGAAGAAGAATAGAAATAATACAGTTTGTTAGTTTCGCTTTTATTATATATTTTCACACAAGTAGGGTAACTCTGATCGCAAAGTCCGTTTAATTGGCTCATTTATAGAGGAGTGAACTATCTTGTTATTTATACACATGTAAACGATCTTTGTCTTGGCCAAGATATTGACAATCGATAAAGTGACGCAGTCCAGCTGAACGATTATCAAGGCCATGAGCGTACGTCTACTTCTATCTAAATCTAAGAGCATTATGTAGCTAGGGCCATACGCATAGTCACAAGGCTATACGGGAGGGAGGGCTGTCATACCTATAAGGCTATGCGTACGAGAGGGACATGCGCATGTGCATAGCCACAGGCTAAAATATATGGTGGGGGTTTTCAGGGGGGCATGAATTTTACCATAATTTGATGTTTTGCAGTTGTTAGGTTTGATCTTAGCTCGCCGCGCATCAAACATATACATCTCAATGTAGATCTAGGCTCAAATTTGCGGGGTGGGAACTACCGAAAAAGCACCGACTTATATTATTGACATTCATTACAAATTTAGAGAGATGTTATAGCCAGTTATAGGCTTCTATTTTTATATTAAAAAAAAAATCTAGATCTAGATCTTGATATAGAGATCTAATTTAGATCTAGAGAACGAAGTGACTATTCGGACTCGAGACTCGAGTCCGAATAGACAAAAATTATATTCGGACTCTGAATTGAGTCTAGCATGACGTCTGTTCCGACTTCCAGCCCTTGTTCCTAAATATTTCCAGCATTTATTTACAAACATTTTTTTTATTATAATGATTACAGTCGAGACATGAGCTTTACTATCCCGTTACTAGATTTAGTATCATGAACAGAATGATGAAGTTGAGCTGACCTTGCCAGAGGCTAAGTAATAATGTCGACCAATGAGATTGCGCGTAGCGATCACGCACTCTCGGCTTGCTGGGGGAAGAGGTGTTGGGAAGAGACTGCGGCTGTCAATTTTGTGCGATTTGATTTTTCAAAAAATTGAATTACAGAAAAGCTATAACACACAACAAAATGAAATTAAACATGGAAAGACAAATGGCGGTGGGAGTAATGATGATGTTGTAGTGGTGGTGGAAAGACCCTGAGTTGTCGGTTATCGTGTACTTAGACACTGCCATTGGGCAAATAGTCTTTTGACTTTTGCCACAATTACAGTCCTAGTAGGTAATTCTAGTTCTAAGTCTTACACGTAAAATCTCCATGCAACAGTAATATTATGTAACCTCCTTACACTCACTTAATTCACTTAGAAGCAGAGTCCAAATAAAAAACCCCCATTCTTTTCGGACCCGAGTCCGAATAGAGCTGGCCTTTACATTTAGTTTGGGTTGTTTATATCCTATGACTGGCGGTGAGACAGTTCAAAATAACTGTTTTATCATCTGATTCCAACTGTTTGAAGATGTATCAACCATCTACTATTGCTTTTATGTCACATTTGTTCATTTATATATACATTACACATTTTTACTCCGTCATTTCATGCACTGTTTTCTTAAATCTTTGTCCAGAGAAACGTGTGCATCACATCGCTGCATTATGTCTTGGAATCTTCTGTATTGTGGTTGGTGTTCCTCTGTGGTGGAAGACAACAGAGGTATATCGTGTGAGCTTACCGTACTCTGATATTCAGCATTTGTCTGACACCAAGGTACGTCCATTTTTATTTTAAATAGAAGTTTGTCTCTGTAAAATTCAGGGCAGTTTTCAAATTAAGTAAGATTTGATTTTACTGTAATATATGACTTCTAGTTCCCTGAAGATGATTTTTGTCTTTGATTTGATTTAAGACTAAGTTTTCAAATGACTTTCAAACTTGCTAAGTAGATGATTTTACAAGGAGAGATAGGCTACAGTGAACTGGGTTTGTGGATGAACAAAGAGGGGAGATGAATTTGGCTGTCTTTTATCATTACAGCCATGTATTGTTGTTATATAAGTGATCTGATTTTGTTATCTGACTGGAACCTGTTTTGCTATTGTGGTACATAATATTTGATGTAAGAAGTGCACTCCTAGTTAACAACATCAACCTTTCCTTTTTTTTAAATTCAAGAATTTTATAGGAGGAATGGCACTTTTGGTGTCAGTTTTAATCAGTGACTTTATTGTCTTTATTTCAGATTGAATATTTAACCCAGGTGGAAGTAGTTTGGGCAGTTAATAAAGATGTTGGCAGTGTTTTTTTGTCTGACCTTGCAGTTCAGTTGAATCGGCAGTTAGGTGAGTTATATAATGACTCTTGTTCTGAGGTCTTTGTGGGAAGGGAAAAGAACAAAATGAGATCCTTCAATTGGAGTGCTTGTGTAATTCCCTTAATTAGAATTTAACTTCCATGTTGTTAAAATATGGCCCACTGTCCTGACTGCATGGTTGTTTTAGCTATAAATATTTAAAAAAGAAGTCTTGGATGGAGAAAGGTAAAAAGTAATAAGGTCCCTGAAATTTTGTTTTCAAGGACTCTTTTTGAATTATTGGCCAGTAAGAAGTTTGATATGGATAAAGCTTTATAGGCTGCAGGAACAGATGGAGAATGGAAATGTGTTCTGTTGTAGGGTTTGATTGTGTGCTTGATCAGCAGCATCCTAGATGAGTGAGAGGTCGTTGGACTTGTGATAAGGAAGTTGTGAGTTCAATTCCTGGCTCTGTCGGGTAGGATGTTGCTTCCTACAGAAAGGTACTTTACATTTGTTTCCCTCAGTTCACAATGCTGCAAACAGCAGCTGATAGACGGAATATGTGAATAATAGTGACATGAGCCCAACGGATTGTAGCACTGTATGCCTTGCGAGGACCAAAATGGTAAATTGAAATGAACTGACCAGCTGAGGGAGATTTTGTGAAACGTATAATAACACTTCAATGAATAAGCTTGTTGATGCTTTGACTTTTTGTATGCATAAAGAAAGATCATATTTGTTATTTATATATATAGTTATGGAATGAGGAGACATTAGACAGGTTCTTACCTTAAAAAATATAAGAATTTTATATTATACAATAGTCTCTGCCTAAGGTCCCCCCCGCTTATAGTTCCGGTTCGTCTAAGATCCTGCTGTTTTGGAAAAACATAATTTTTACTCTATAAAAGTCACCCGTAAGATCCTGCTCTGATCTGCACTGAAGGAGCTACATTTGGCTAAGATCCTGCTTTTCAGGTCATAATTTTGTTGTTTTGTTTTTGTTTGTTTAAAAAAAAAAGAAAAGAAACCTGGACCGCTCAGCTGATGAACCAAGTAGCGAAAATGTGCAATCACTGTACAGTCCATCGCGTAACGGATCATCCACTCTCATGAATGCAATCACACCTCTGTTGTAAATCTCGATAAGCGGTTACAATATGTTTGCCGCAGACAGGATGGCACCAAGGTGTGAACTGGCTGACATGTTGCTTTCCCCGCTCTCCGCCTGATCTTACATCACTCACTAGGTGGGGAGGGCCTACTAGTAAGCATCAGCTTGCTTTCCTTCAAACTGTGAATTAGTGGACGCTTATGTTTCCCCGATCATTGCTCTCGTCTTTCAGTTTTGTGCTCGAACTTCCTAGACAGACTGGCGCACATACTTGTGAACTGTCCGATCGCTTTTGCGTAATGTGGTCATCAGTTGGCAGTGAACCTGCCTGTCTTAAAAAAAAAAAATCGGTTTTGGTGGGGGGCATTGCCTGAAGCCAACTGGTTTCCACCTCACACAGTATTTTTTTAAATGCACCCCCCCCCTCCCCCATACTAAAAAAAAACTGATTTCTGAAAAGAACCTTTAGTGCCCAGGAGTCATGTCAGTTCATTTTAAAGTAAAGGAAGATCATTGTACAGATTTTGAGCCTGACCATGAGTTACTGTTGATTCTTCTCCTGGCCATTCGCCTAAGATCCCATATTTTCCTAGCTCCCGGGCGCGGGGATCTTAAACATAGACTACTGTACTGTAGTACAACGAGTGCACTCACATGAGATATATGATCTGTTTCTTTTTCAGAAAAAAAGGATCAGCCATCTTTGACTTCAAGATTTGAAGTTATTGTGAGAGAAGCTGAAAAGGCTGAACTTGCTGCTTTGGAAAAGATAGGAGCTGGTATTGTTTAAAAACATATTTAGTTCTCTACCAAGCTGTAGTGGTCATAATCTTTACTTTACAACCTGTATTTGAAAGCTTTGTCATGTAAAAAAGATAAAAAGGTTTTATGTACTTACTTAACAATTCCCTCGAGACATTCCTATTCCAGTATTGTGATCATGTATTTTCATTAACTATGATAATAATATATATAAATGCAAAACTCTGGGTTCTTTGCTGAGTCCAATCTCGAAAGCAGAAATAAGTTTAAGTCTTGTGTTCTATTCCATGATGAATGTTCTTTTTGTCTGTCCAAAATCATTGGTTTCCTATCGTCTGTTTCAGTTTCTGATCTACAGCAGATAATGCCCTCTGATGCCCTCCACAAATACAGTGTGATTATTACCAAGACGTCATCATTGCTGTCCCAACCCATTTTAGCACTGAACAACAATATCTTTTTACCCTACAATGGAGCTGGTGCGTAAAATACTGTGTTTGTTCTGTTGTATTGATTTTAGGGGTTTGAGTTTTCGAATGATACAGAAGGGTTAATGTACAGAGCTTTGTCAAATGTCTTAAATAACTTCAGACTCCCTCAGTGGGTGATTGGCATGTTCTGTGGTGTGGTTTGCTCCTTTTTTTCCTATCTAACATCTATCATCCTTATTTGTCCTCCTTTTTGTGTTTGTAACTCTCTTGTAACACCTTTAATCTTTGACACTTATATGGCCTAACTGTGTTTGCTAGAGTCTTAAAACGTTTAGGAAAACATAAAACGAAGGCTTTCTGAAATAGTCTCTGAACCTTTTTTTGTGGAGGAGAGGATGGGGTCTCTGGTAATTCAGTTCTGTTATATGTCATTTTCCCTTAATTGTACATTTGTCTGAGATTGCATGAAATCTATGTCATCAGGGTATAAAATTTCTTTTGAAAATGTACATTTTGTGTTATATTTGTACCACAGCGGAAAGTGCTTTGGCAGCTCAAATTACTCAACTCTTGAAAGATGTCATGAGGGAGTCTACTGTGGTAAAAAATCTTGAGGCTGCCCGAAGGATGAAAATAGAGAGGGTATGTATGGACTCACTACCTCTGATACCCAACCAGTCATCATAATTGATGGTTTAACATACACTTTTGTTTCAGGCAAAAAATATCTGCAACAAATGTTGTTTTATCTCACTTAAAGTTACAATAACATTGCTTGTGAGACTTTTTTCCACCTTGAAGTAAAATTGTTTTATTTATATGCATTATTCACTTCGCGTTACGTGGTCTTCTTGTCAAACATAATATTGGTTGCTGGTCTCTCACCTGTTCCATATGAATTTGACTCCTTTTTTTCTATCACTTTTGTATTTTCTTGTTGTCACAACTACAACAACAACGAAAGGGTGCTGAACAATGTTGAACATGTTTGATTCGATAAGTAAATATGTTGGGCTTTTATGAAGTGTTCATTGTGTATGTTTTTTTTTGTGATGTTACTTTTTCAGTTGTTGTTTTAAAGTATGATTCTGTGTAGCATTCTAAAATGCTTTCAGTCTCATTACCAAATATTTCTAAGCTAAGTGCTGTCAGCTCCTGACCTTGAGGCTTCTTGAGTACCTCAATATTATTATGTGTTTATCTGTCCAATTACAGCCAGATAAAAGTTCAATGAGATCATTTCGGTTTCATCCTGGGTACGACGTGACCTTCACCTTGATGGTGCCTGAGCCAGAGCGAGTCCGTGTGGACTGGGACATCGAGACTGGCATTAAAGGTATGTGGTTGTTGTGCTGTTTGCCTCAGTCCATGGTTGTCTAGTGTCCACGGGTTCCCTCATGCACAAAAGAACCAGCAGTAGACTTTTTTAATGTACTGTATTGCTGGCCTTTATTGCCATTTGACTTATTGGTATTGGGGTAAATCATTTAAAAACTACCATTTTAGAAATTAAAATGTTATCTGGCGCTGAGCTGCAGCTGACTGCTTATAGGTTCCATCAGCTGTTGTAAGTGTTTTATAATAACTTATGGTTTGGGAAAGTTAAAAAAAATAAAGTGCTTTCTGTTATCACCTGTGTAATTTCTTATGCCTCGGGGGAAAAAGGTCTCAGAAGTGCAAAGGCTCTTGTAAGTGAAGCTGTCTCAAGACTTATAAGTGGAGAATGTGAATATGCAGCTGGGTGCATTCATGTGAAGCTGAGAAAATGTAGAGCGAGTAGTGGCATGGATACTCAAGATATTTTGCCAGAGAATCTATTCCATGATGTCCCCTGCTAGATCTCATGTGTTGTCAGTTGTCGATTCCCCCGCTCACAGTGAAACTGACTTGTATAAATATATATGGTTGCTTTCCTGACTAGAAAATATTGCTTTTAGTTATGTTGTTATGGTTAGAGTGTCTTTTTTCTTCTCTATTGGTATGAATTGATTCGAGAGTGTATGCTCTTCATCGACTTTCAACTACCAAGGTGCTTTTGACATACACAATGACCTCTATTTTTCTGTCTATACCACAGGAGGATAGGTACTTCATCTCACCTATCTGTAGATGATTTCTAAAAATGGATCTAATATTAGCCATTGACCTTACCTACTCAAACTAGGAATGGAACCGGGTTTTTGGCTTGAGAAGCCAGCCCCTTTTTGTTACACTAATAAGTATGCTCGGTGCTTGGGTGATTTAAAATTTGTTAAACATACAGCAAATAATGAACAGTCCCAACTGCCACTTTCTTTTTTTTTGGTGTGTTTTACAGCGCTCTTTAACTGCATAAGATCATATGAGCACATGGGACACATTAAACATTTTCAGTTGGTAGGAAATTTTGAATTTTCCCCAGGTGGTGACCGAAGCCTACTCTTATCGATTTTAGACCGTCAAGGGATCTTTAACCTGTGCAACTTGCACACGGGACCTCCAAGATTTTTCATCCTTGTCCGAGAAGACTAGGTGTAGATCTTTCCTACCAGAAAATCAGTGGTGTGGCAGAAAGACAGCAGTAAGAAGGAACCAAGGAGTAGCAGTAGAAAGACTGCAGAAAGAGTCATGAGCCCAGAGGAGGGGGCAAATAGGTGACGGGATGGGGGCAGAGAGTGGAGACGAAAGTAGACGACAGACCATTGCTAGAAAGCTGGAAAGGAGGTGAAAGGAGACAATTTTAGGGAAGAAAATGTTTCTATTGCTACCCGATTTGAACCCGGGACCTTTGAATGAGAGGCGAACACCTTAAACCTCTAGGCCACAAGAGCCCCCCGCATTTTGTTTGATGCAATGTACTTAGATCAATTGTTTTTCACAAACTCAAAATCACATATTCTGCTTTTGTGTTTTTCAGATTACCTTCAACCACTTAAAGCATCGCTGGATGAGTACATTGATATATCAATTTCTTCTCAGGTAGTTGTGAAAACATAATGAAGTTTTCTTACCGAATAAACATTAGCTGATTTTTTTAAAATGTGAATTAATTAAGTGTTTTTATGTGGTGTGAACCATTTTGGTGTTGTTTTATATTCTGCAGTGTCTTGTCTAATTTTGACTTTAAAATATTGGGTGATGATATGTAGAGCTCTGGTATTCAGCATGTCAGCATGTGTATGAAATAAGCAAAAATCTCAAAACTAATAGTTTTATTCAGGCAAGGAAAAGGTTACTTTTTGATTGTATTGTGTTTAGAAAGATTAGGTGACTATATCTTGTAGTCATTCTTTTACCAAGACTTCTTTGTCTCTTCAGCAAATGCAGAGTGGGGTAGTAATGTAGATATGTGAGTCTTCAAGTTGTATTAAAGAATATTTATTAATATCTAAATATCCAGTTGAATGCTGAAGAAGAAGAATCTGCTTGTTTCACACGTCTAAGGATTTCACTATTTTTTATTTTATACTACAGTCTCGTAAGTTGATTGTATCGAAACAAAGCAGACCTGTGATTTTCATGGCAGAAATCTGTATTGTATTTTTTTTATTTTTTTTTATTATTTTTTTTTTTTGTCTTACTGATCATTTGAAAATGTGTTGGTTTTTTTTCTCCCCAGGTGCTTTATTTCATTGGTATTGGTGGTAGACCCAAGAAGGGAGATGGATTTTACTTTTTTCAGGAGCAGGATCTTCCTCACATCATCAACCCGTTGGAAAGCAAATTAGGTCAGTTCTAGCGTCTGCTTCATATTGTCACAAAGTAATTGGGTGGAGGTGGTGTGGGGTGGACTGTGGTGGGCACATGAAATGAAAATTTATTTACGGACTGTTCGCAAATGACGTCAGCTAAAATTTGACCAAAAATGACCCTCCCCTCCCCCCTTGTCATCTTCTTTTATCTTTCTCAGGAACCCCTCCCCAGCTGACGTCAACCAATATGCACTAGTACATTTAGATAGAACCTGTACAGGATGCATTTTATATTGACACCTTGGATCTTTATTTTAAATAAAACCTAGCTTCTAGCAGTCTGGGCTATGGGGAGATAACTGTTAAGTTTTGTTTTTATGACAAAGAAAATAATATGTGTCACGATGTGGTGGAATCAGGCGCTCGTCAATTTTTGAGCATGTGGAGTTATTGGTATTATCTTAAAGCTTGTTCAGTTGTCTTGCTATCAGTGAAAAAAATGCCCATCTATCTTGAATAGATGTGAAGATATTTGAGATTGAAGAAGGTGGGGTCGCCTGGTTTCAAAGGTAGAATGAGCAAGAAAATGGCCGCCAAAGTTTGGTTATTTCCATAGCTTGATAGTCTGTGGAAACTGAAAACTTCCATTCTTTGTGCCTATAAAATCATCCCAGAAATGAGTTCCTAATTGGATGACATTGGTGTTAAGCCAAAAAACGAAAATTCGATAAAAATTGCCGAACTGGCAGTTTACCTGGTTCAGTGAGATGGTGTGCTAAATTTCACTGTTTGGCCTTTTTGTGATTGTGGAATGATGGCTAGTTGGTATTTCACTTTTGAAAATATTGTTGCTGACAGCATATCAACAGTGACCATAATATGGTATATGGTTCTGATATTTTCAATAGTTTTGAACAATGTTTTTATGAAGAGTTTTATGGTTGTTATTTTTCAGGTTTTTTTCTGTGTTCCTGGATATCCCGTACTTTTTTAATGCTGGAGGAAAATATAAACATTTCCTAAGATTCCAACTTTGATGACCCATGTTCTCCGACAACAAAAAGCTCTGAGGCAGTCTTAAAAATTGTGATTTTGCCCATTTTTGAGAATCTGTAATTTTTCCTGCTATTAAGTACATGTGCCACTTATTTATAACTTTCATCTGAGTTATACTTTGAAGCTCTCTTTTCGCTTTATAAATTCATGACATAATCACTTGTTAATTACTCTTGATTCCTCAGGGTCCCATGCTTCGAACAACCCAGGAATGAATTTTATTGTTTACATCCCGACTGTGAACAAACGACCTCTGTTCATCCATGACAATAAAGGTAAATTTTTCTGTGGAATAAAAGTAAGAATAACATTATATTCCCAAAATTGTGGCTGTTTTCTTCTATTTTAAGGATTTTATGAAAAGGTAAAAGTACCACCTGTCATGTAGGCCTATGTTTGACTTTGAAGAATTTCATATGTGGATTATTATACTGCTAGATTTTAATCTTATACTGACTGCTATAAGAATTTTTTCGTTAAAAGTAGTGATCTATTTCTCTAATTTCTTGCCCCTTTTCAAACAAAACAGAGGAAAGTAAACCATACATGAAAGTAAGAGCATTATGGTGATGAAAAATGGAATTATTTTACAACTTTAGAGAGGTTGAAGTCACTTGTATTTCGTAGAAGTCCTGCTTAGGGCCACTTTCCTAGCAAATATATGGGGAGGGTATTTTTTTAGTTTTCAAATATTGCTGGGGGAGGGGGGGGGGGGGGGGGAAGAGGAGTGTCGGTTTTTCACCTAATCTCTAGGGGGATAGTTATTGTTCTGACCATGCTAATTTTGCCTCTTACTCTGAACTGCTTTTTTTCGGTGAAGGTGTTCCTGTTCCCAGCAATTCTTTCCTTAGTCCTCGATGGGGTGGTGTTATGATCTACAACTCGGAGAGCTCTGGAGTCAACTCGTCACAGCCCGATTCAAATGTGAATGTGGACATGCACAAAGTGATGGAAGTGTTCATCTCACAAATGAGACTGCTCTTGAATATTAACGCTCAGGTATGCACTCAACCTCTTTAATGTGTACATCCATAGCGTCTGGAGCATAATGTCCAAGTGGAAATTGTCAAATATTGTTCAATGATGTTTAATCACAGAAAAAATATACCGGCCACTATTATTATTCTCTTTGCCTTGTACAAAACTCAAAACTTGCTGTTTGAATTAAACACATCGGGAAGCTATTTTATCGGGTATCTCCGTTTAAAAAAAATTAATTTAATTCAATTTCAAGTGTTCTTTAAAGTTGTTTGTTTGCTCTGCCTCATGTTCGCCGCTAGTGATTAATTGCTATTGCATGTTCTCTCAACTTATATACAAAAATACTCTATACTTCCATTTCTTCTGTTACCCCCCTCCCATTTAAATATCAGGGACAGTCTACTGTTTGTTTTTGAACCTACTTTGCTTGATTGTTTCGTTAAAACACCAGGTCCCATATGTTTTAGGCTGTGGTATGCCATTTTTAAAGGAAGTTTCTATCATTTTTTATACAGACCAGAATTTTTAAAGTCTAGAATAGAGATAAATACTGAAATTTGCAAAAGCCACCAGCATAGGCGGGCTTGCTCTTCTGTTATTTCATCTGCCAGGGTAATGATCATAAGTGCATGTTGTATCTATGACAACTGATTGCAAGTGCCGTAAAACTCTTACTAAAACTAAAACTAAACTTGTTTTTCCGAATATGAGTGAGCTATGTTCATTTAAAATGCCCAAGATCATCAACATATAGTTGTCTGGAGCTAATGGGGTATGAACCAGGTTTTTAGGTGCTGAAGAAAGGCACCTTACCTTTAGGCTGACAATGCCCCCCACCACCACCGCCACCTCAAGGCCTGATGCTATCACATTTATTTACACAGTTGATGACAGAAGAACTGTCACATTTATTTACACAATTGATGACAGAAGAACTGTCACATTTATTTACACAGTTGATGACAGAAGAACTGTCACATTTATTTACACAGTTGATGACAGAAGAACTGTCACATTTATTTACACAGTTGATGACAGAAGAACTGTCACATTTATTTACACAGTTGATGACAGAAGAACTGCCTCATTTATTTACACAGTTGATGACAGAAGAACTGTCACATTTATTTACATCGTTGATGACAGATGAACTGTCACATTTATTTACACTGTTGATGACAGAAAAACTGTCACATTTATTTACACTGTTGTTGACGGAAAAACTGTCACATTTATTTACACAATTGATGACAGAAGAACTGTCACATTTATTTACATAGTTGATGACAGAAGAACTGTCACATTTATTTACACAGTTGATGACAGAAGAACTGTCACATTTATTTACTCTGTTGATGACAGAAGAACTGTCACATTTATTTACACAGTTGATGACAGAAGAACTGTCACATTTATTTACACTGTTGATGACAGAAAAACTGTCACATTTATTTACACTGTTGTTGACGGAAAAACTGTCACATTTATTTACACAGTTGATGACAAAAGAACTGTCACATTTATTTACACAGTTGATGACAGAAGAACTGTCACATTTATTTACACAGTTGATGACAGAAGAACTGCTGATTGTGCAGACAGGAAGTGCCCGTCTCCAGCAGTGGGAGCTGTCGGCCTGGCTACGCAGCCGTTGTGTGGAGAACCTGGCAGCTGCCACCCTCACTCTTCAGTCTCTGGCGCAACTGCTGGAGGAGATCGGCAACATTGTCATCAACGATGAGATAGGGAAAGAGGTCAGGGTCAAGACTATGTTTGCTCTTGGTGGACAAGATATTGTGTTTGGTTGATGGGTTAGGAGAATCATACTCAAATTTGAGTTGTTTTTAAAAAAAAAAATAGCCTGTAAGCATTTGCTCTATGCGTATCAGCTCTAAAAAAGGGGGGTGGAAGAGGATACAGTCCCATTGTTGCTGGGTGCGATGATGTCACATACAAACTTCTTGTTATTGGACGTTGGTGCTAATGGCTGCTCTAGTTGGCAGTAAATTGATGCCTCATTCAACAGGACTCTGTCAAACAAAGATTTTATAGTATCGGTATCTTGGTACAAATGGCTTTTGTTGCAAAATGGTTTTTGTTGTTGTGCACCTAACCCCGGTAACACCAAGTATCTGTGGGTCTATCTGAGTGTAGTGTTGGCTTACAACTTGGATGCATATTTTGTTTTGTTCTCTTTGCCTTCATTTTAAAATCTTTTAAAAAACATTTTAACTTTTTTTTCAATTGCTTTTATCTAGGTTTAGATCTCTTTTCTGTTTCATTCTTTTCCCTGTATGTTTATGTTTTGTTTTTGTTCATATATTTTTCTGATACTCTTGTCAGGTGGAATCGGCTGTGGCATCCATCAAGGACAGCCAGAGACAGTTGCTTCTTGGAGACCTGCATGCTGCCTTTTTGGCCTCTCGAGCAGCAGTAGAGGCCTCAGAGCTGGCATTCTTCCACCCGTCACTTCTAGAACTCCTCTATTTTCCTGAAGATCAAAAGTGAGTCATAACGGAAATGTTTGTCTAATTCATAAATATGCAGTTGACAGAGTAATGAGAAATAGTCTGTCTATAGTTGGAGAACTTATGAATGGCTTAGAGCCGTAGTGAGAGAAGGAAAATTAGTTATTTTTGACAAACCATTGGACAACATACTTGTATTATGAAAATACTGGAGAAAAAAGTAAACGCTGACCTGTAAAGTTGTATGTTTGACAACATCAGTGACTGGACCATAAGAATAAAGTTCGAGTAATTCTGTATGGCAAAAGATAGGGAGGGGTGGAGGCAATTGACGAGGATTCATCAGCAGCAACCATCAACCATAATGATGCTGACAGGTGACAAGGGACGTAATCCACAGATCATGTTGTTTATGTATCGTGGAGATTGATTGTTTTACAGTTTTGAAAGAGAGCCTATTTACTCAGCGTGTGCAAACATTTTCCGATGCAACTCTAATCCACTAATTAGACCAACTTCTTTGTACTACGGCCAGCATTCCATGCGGGGCGCCAGGGTCACTAAGCGGTCAGCACGTATGCAGTGGGCGGTCGTGGAAACATGTGCTTTTGCCATGAATACCATGGGGATGTGTTTATCTATAATGAAAATACTGCCCTATCTTTTAGAGCACTCACAAGCTTTCTATAAATAAATGTTATGAATAGCGAGTGGTTCCTCCCATTCGAATAACCCTTCTAGATGCTATTGTTGTTATGAACAAACCTAGATTCGAAAGGATAAAAAATAAGTCAATTTCTGAATGTTTTGCTCTCAAATTTTTTCCTTCGAAGTGCACAATAGTTTTCAAAACCATCAAATAGAATTCTATTTGTCAGGAAACAACATTTTGTGTAAAATCAAGCTCATTTGAAAGATTTTAGATTGAAAAATGGAATTATTGTTTCCTGGTTATCCTTTCGAGATCCTCATGTCTAAGTGGGTCAATTTGTTCAAAATTCATTGGATGATCATCTAGAGCTGCCAACTTCAACTGTTTTGAACTAAACGTACGCCTTTGTTTCGAACCAATGCAGACAGTTCTAGAAGAAGGTCACAAATACCCACAAATAAACGCAAACTGATGTGCACACATACATTTTGGTTGCAGAAACAGGGGACCCGCTGATACTCAGTGTTTGTAAGCTAAGCAGTGCCACGCCGATTCGATGGGAATGGGCTGAAACAGGCTCATTGGTGTACATAGAATTCAAGCCTCAGGGGATAGGGGTTTAATTACACTTTCTTCATTCAAGACAAAGAAATAAATGGCATTGAAACAATTGAAGTTGGGCTAACTTTTATTTTGCTTTCACGAAAAATGTAGGAAAAAGCAATTTCAATTCCTGCGAGGTCAAACTAGTGATTTTTACTAGTCTAGTATTTTGGGCTTCTGTGCATGTAAAGGATTTCAACATGTTCATCGTTTTGTATTTGTTTCCATTGTGCTTTATCTGTCTCAACATGGTGGAATTGGGTGCATGTCAATTTTTGGGCACATAGAGTTATTGGTATCGTCTTGAAGCATGTGCATTTGTCTTGCGTTTGGTGAAAAAAATACCCTTCTATCATGAGCAGAAGTCAATGTATTTGCGATTTAATGAGGTAGGAGTCGCCTGGGGTCAGTTAGAATTGGTGGAAAAATGGCCACCAGAGTTTTCTGACTTTCAGGTTTTAGTGTCCTTTGGAACTCTAAATGTACATTTCTTTTTGTTCCCTTGATCAATGTACTTTATAACATGGATAGGTTGAACACAGAAGACTCGAAATCACACATCCGTCGAACTGTGCCTGCAGTCCTGTTTTTTTTTCTTTTTCTTCTTTATCTTTGTTACGGATCCCTTGAACTACAGATCCCTCGAACTACCGAGGCCAGTGGTGATGAATTGAAGCTATCCATGTTATACTGTAATTCAGTAAAATCCACACAGAAATATGTTTTTAACTGAACATGAAGGTGTCAGGCTAAAAAAACCAAATGGATAGAAATTGCCCAAGGAGTAAGGAAATATTGGTTTCTTTGATTTCATTATATTATCTTTAACAAGCGACGGATTTTACCATGATATCACACATATTGTGCAGGTTGAAGTCTAGCAAGTAAAAAGAACCATACTTGTGAAGTTCAGCCATACCTTTCTTTTTGTGTGCATATTATGATCTGGTTGTGCTGGCTTTTTGTCTTTCAGATTTGCCATCTACATTCCATTGTTCCTGCCCATCAGTATTCCAATCCTCACATCTGTTCTGCATGCCATCAAGTTCTTCAGAAGACCTCCCAAAATCAAGTCGGAGTGACAGATTTTTCTGAATAGCTGCTGTGGTGCTGTTATTTGTATGTGCTTAGTTGGTTGAGAGTGTGACATGTATGGTCTTATATTGTTCAAGTTATGTCAGTTTTGTTAATGGTTGAATTTTAGTTATCGAGGAAATGTACAGAAGCCGATTGGGCAAAGAAATCCCAAAAGATGCAAAGACATTTGTTTGAGAAAATAAAGTTCCATCTTTCTCTTTATATTTTATGACTATGTGGCTGACTGCATGGTATGGTTCTGTCCTGAAAGACCTACATAAATTCATATTTTGTTAAAATATTTATTGACCTTGAAAGTCTTGGGTTATTGTTACTGTTGTATTTTAATAAGAGGTTGCAAGCATGTATTGCTGGTGAATCAAAAGACCTCCAGTTCTCATTGGTATAGAGTGTTTGTGAGAGAGAGTATCTTTTTCATTCCCGTCTTTCTTTTCAAAGATATTCCACACTTGTCTGAATGGAAGAACTCGCTAAATCAGTTATTTTTAGTTTAGGCTTAATTAAAGCAAAGGTATTTGCTTTGTATTTAATATCTTTTTTCTCATACTGCTTTTGTATGCTTCACTCCACTGTTAAAGGTTGCAGCTTTTAGATTGTGATATTGTAAATCTTTCATTACCTATTAGATCAGAAGCAAATTTCAAGTGCTCATCCAGAAGTTAGAGTGACTAAATTTTTCATCTTTTTTTAAACACTGAATTGCATCTATTGAAAAAATATATTTGCAGTGTATTGTCATGTTGACTGAGGAAGTTTATGCTGTAAGTGGGTTCTTTCATTCTTTTACCTCTAGCTTTTTTATATCCTTTAAAATAGTTTCTTTCATAATTTGATAAGTAGGCACCACGTCAGAGTAGTCCTACAGTGGATTCCTGCCCACACTGGGATACCGGGAAATGAAAGAACTGATGTTCTGGAAAAGAAAGGAGCTAGCCTCCCTCAGCCTGAAATTCCTACGAATTACACCACCTGCTGCCAAATGATCAAGTCAAACCTCAAGGAAAAGTGGATGAATGATTCGGCCACAGGTATGACAGGAAGGAAGATGTATGGTCACATGAATAAACCACTGGTCAAAGATCCAATCAATGAGTTGAGGAGGGGAGATTAATCCATAATCTTCCAACTTAGAACACAACATGTACCCCTCAACCAACATCTCAACCGAATTGGAGTAAAGCAGTCTGCTGCCTGCCCACTATGTGACTACCCCTCAGAGACTGTGGAACATCATCTGTTCTTCTGTAGAAAACTAACTGATTTAAGGTGATGTTTTCTTCCCAAGCTACCCCACACATCTAATTGCCTCTACTCCTCAAGACAACAATTAGAACAGACATGCAGCTATTACCGAATGGCATCATGCAGAAGAGTTAACGCTCAGATGCTACTGGATCGCTAACAACAACAACAGCAAATAGTTTCTTTTCTCAGTGTGTGTTTGTGTGGTAAAGTTTTAAGTGAATATTGATGCAGATTGAGAGGATATGTATACATATTGTAGAACATCGCCGGAGTGTTGTGAATTGATGAAATTCCTTTCACAAAATATGCTAACTATGCTTTAACTTTGATAAGTGCTGCTGTCACCTTCAGCTTGATTTGTTTGTCTTTGAGCTGCTGATGATGTTGTTGAAATTATTTATCTATCTGTGTCCTTTCAACTCCAGACTTGCCTCTGTGCATGTGTATGATTGTTAGTTTTCATCCATGTTATATTTTTCTAAATATTTTGAAGTTTGCCTTTGTGTCTGTTTGAGAGATGTGTGGTACTAAGGTGTTACCACCTTTTGCTGATTTATTGTTGTTGTTTCAAATTATTAATTTCTTTCGCAGGATATGTCTTGCTCTATCATTTACTTTACTTTTATTCTTTCTATCATCTATTCCTCCCCCTCCTGTAACAATTTTTTGTGTATGCTTTTTTCTAATTATGTTGTTGTTACTACATTGATTTGAAATAAAAAAGTACTTAAAGTACCTTGCTGAATTTATCACTTCTTTAGTTATTTAGGTGGTTATACAGGCTTAATCTGATTTCAATATGTGAGGCAGCGTGGTGGAATCAGGCTCTCTTCAAAATAATCATAGTGAAGAAACTTGCATTTTTCTGCAGGTTTTTTGAATTTGTATCAAATTTTTGTTTTTTGGCTCAACACCTTTCATGCCCATTAAAGAACTCATTTCTGTGTAGATTTTTCTTAAAAACGTTGATTAAAGACACAAAAAATGTAAATTTTCAGTTACCACGGACTCTTAAGCTAAGGAAAAAACTAATCTTTGGCTGCCATTTTCTCACTAATTTTACCCCTGAAAACAGGTGACCACCACCTCCTTCATTTGCAAATATCTCGACTTGTATTCAAGATATATGGATATTTTTAAAATTCAAATAAAGACAAGTGAACAAGCTTTGAGGTGATACCAATAACTCTACATGCCCAAAAATTGACGAGTGCCTGATTCCACTACGCTGCCTCACATATATGAATAAGTCACTTGCAAAAAGACTTAGTGGGGGTTGGCGGGTGCTCTGGTGTGGTTTGCTCCTTCTTTCCTATCAAAGAACTATCGTCCTGATCTCTCCTCCTTTATTTTTTGTGCTTGTTACTCTCTTGTAACACCTCTAATCTTCAGCACTTATAAGTTATATGACCTTATTGTGTTGCAAGTGCCGTAAAACTCTTACTAAAACTAAAATAAAAAGACTTAAGTTTCGGCATGATCTTTTTCTTTGAAAGTTTTTTGAAAGTCACTGTTTTCTTTGGGTGAAAGTTTTTAAAAATGTTTACTTACTTTTTTTGTTAACTTGTCTTTTCTGACAACCTTTTATTAAGTGAAAATATTTTTACAGACTGTTCTTAAGTAAAAGAAATTGAATGTGACTTTTTGAAATTGAATAATCAAGAAATATAATTTTCCACCTTATTTGAGAAAAAAAACAACTGAGTAAGACTGTTGAAACAAAGCTGCACACAAAGGATGAAACTACCACAGTACGTTTACAGAAAACATGTTTTAATCTGGAAAAAGGGCTTTGCTGCTAATCATTGTCACCATAAAGATGATCCATTTAGAAAAGTGTACAGTGTATCAGTCATACAGCTGCTGGCTCACAAGTGAACCAAATCCTGCTGTCAGATTGGTGGGCTACGTCTGAAAACTTTTATTTGGAGTTCCTAAATCTCACTATCAACTTATTGTATGAAGTATAACATTTGTTGTGCTTTATATAAACCTTTAAATACTTTGATTGGTATAAATCTTGGTTTGAAAGTTACCATCAAATGCCACCAAAGGGTCATAACTCAACTTTTTTCACAAGGGTACTCAAGCCCAAGCCCTTTTCCAAGTGACCCTCCCTTGGTGTAACCCCCGCTATACCGCCAGTCCAGTGTACGGAAAGGAACTCCTATATAAACATGATACAGGTATCAAAAGTGTAAAAATATGGAAATTAAAATTGAAATTAACGTTTGAAACTGAAGAGCTCACAAGAATATTAAAATTATACGATTGTTAAAACGCGCAGCGCAATCTTAAAATTTATTGTTGAAAAATATTGAGACCATTATTTCCACCGTGCGTTTAAAAAGTTATAATAATAATTAAGTTTTGAGCAAAGTTGGAATAAGTTTAGGCGGAGATATTTTCTCGATTACTTTGGGGGGCGGACATATAATAATAATAATATGAATTCAAGATTTGTTTTCAATCTCCGCTCACTCAGTGACGTTGTCTCGAATAAGAATTTTTTAAATTGATGTTCCTAATTGTGGGGAAGTTTTTCGTGTGCGGCCTCAATTCTATCACTACGTGGTTCTTTGTCTCACTTTGATTACCCTTCCAAACAAGTCAGCCTTCGCTCTTAGACAGCACAGTTACTTCACTCTAAGGGCCTTGACAGACGAGCTACAATTGTCGCGCAGTAAATTCTGCGCAGAAAGTGTCGCTTACTTTGGTGTGGCAGCCACTCGGGGCGACATTTAACGCTACTGCTCAGTTCAACATGGGCGATCGGAGAGTCAGAGTGGCTTTGGTCCTGGTGACGAAAAGATTCTTTAAAAAAACAAAGCGACAAAGAAGATTTTGGGTTCATCCCGTTGTTTCTCACAGATTACTAAGAGGACCGTTTTACATGAAAAACTTCAAGAAGATGAGTCCAAATTCTCCAGACATAATTTTAAAAAAAAATTTGTTTTTATATTCCTCACTTGTTTTAGATCTATCCCAAATGATGTTTCTGCTCTTTATATCCAAAACCAAACGCTCTGTTTCGTGGAAAGAAGACATGGTTGCACTAGGAATATTGTCGTGTTGAATGAGAAGCGAGAAAAAACACAACTATTGTAGGAATGTGCCGGCAGTTTATACATCTCGTGTATCCACGTTCCTTGAACTGTGGGCGACACACGTCTGCTACGCCGGGACTGAAAATAACGCCTGTCGCTCATGTGATCGCTCCCATTGTCTACAGTGTATCATCAGACTGCAGTAATTTCTGCTGCATTTTTTATATCTCGTCTGTCAAGGCCCTTCGACTTGTTCTACCAGATTGCTCACCTCCTTAGTTACGCCACGCACTCCCAGCTGGTGCTCCAGCGACATCTCGCCAACAAAAAACATGACCTTTGTGAACTCTGAACCTTTTGAAAAGGTTCACGAAGGGTTGAACTGTACACATTTGTGTTAAAAACAGTGGCAATAACAAAACTATGCCCTCATTTAAATAAACAGATGTTATTGCTTGAGGGACGTTGACGGAAAATACAATCCCTCGCTTCCCCTCCCCTCATCTCCCCTTCCTACCCCTGTCCTGTCGCACATGTAGGCCTATGTGGTATCGAAGGTTTCTATTAATCTAACTGAATGATTCAGATAAGTTAAAGAGTCTACTGGCTTGTTGCTGATATTCAAGAGAAAAATATATATACTTCTCTCGATTCCTCACCCCCTCCACTCTGTCTGTCTGTCTGTCTGTCTGTCTGTCTGTCTGTCTGTTTGTCTGTCTGTCTGTCTGTCTGTCTGTCTGTCTGTCTGTCTGTCTGTCTCTCTCTCTCTCTGTCTCTCTCTCTCTCTCTCTCTCCCCCCCTCTCTCTTTCTCTTTCTTTCCCTACTTTTAGAGGACATCTGCGTGCCTCGTGTATCTTGTTCTGTTGATTTCTCACTAACGTTTACCTTAAAGCCCTAAAAAAATGTCAAACATCAAAACATTATGTGCACAAACGATATTACATGAATAACGCTAAATCACTATGGAAAACAAATTCAAGAAATCTATGTAAATGAACTCACCACACCTACTCTTTTTTTTACATTTTTAAACACGATCTTCCTCAACAAGCATTCAGTATGTGACATTCATCCTTTTGCTATCTTAGATCATATGGAAATACAATGTATTGCGAAGGGCACTGCCTGAACAGATTCTTGATTTTGCTAATTTTAGTGAATTTGCTTTTGTATTCAGGCTTGTTCAGCACAAACGAGTAAACTGGTATCAAAGATAGGGGTAGTAGAGAAATTTTGCTGGTAAGGGGTGATAACTTGACATAATGTCTATTTCGAGTTCGCCAAACTCCTTAATTTTGCTCTGTCAAAAGTACCGACCTGTGTGAGTTGTGTATGAGTACGAGTCCGAACCTACACTTGCAACAAATAACTGGTGCCCGCTATGTGTCTCCCTATCTGCTTATGGCTTGAGCTGTAGGCTAGGCCGTCTCAGAAAGCCTAGGCTGTTGGCCAACGAGTGGAGGGGAAAGGCTGAGTTGTAAAAAGTAAGTAGTTGTTTTTCTTGTGTTGCCTGGACTGTGCGCTATGGACCTATCTGCTTTCGAAATGTTCTCCGACCTGAGTCGCAGGACATGACCAAGGAGCGAGTTTATGCTTACTCAGTAGGCTATTACTATTATTGTTGCTGCAGTTTTACAACCTAGGAACCAAGGTTGCGGCATCTGGTCAGTCAAGGCCTCCGAGAAACAACATGGCAGAAAAGAGGAGGAATGCAACAACCCCCTCCCCCCTTTTCTTTGCTCTCCATCCCTCGCAAATGAAAAAAACCCCCATACACACAAGAAAAGTGTGTTACTCCCCCACCCCCCCCACTCCCTTTCTCGTTATTACCCCCCCTCCCTACAAATAATAATAATAAAAAAAGACCTGCTGCACTTATTCTTCTTCAAACTGTTTTGATCCTAACCCCCACTTCCACCCCCTACCCCCAACAAAGAAGGGAAAAACAACTATTCCCGAATACAAAGAATCTTGTCGATGCTGCTTTGCGAGCATAACTCTGTGAAGACCTTGGGGGGAGAGGAAAGGACAGCTCTGAACAAGACAGGTGAACTAAGGTACTGTAGTCCTGTAGACTGACTATTCTGTCCTCGTGGTTTTATGCACCCCGTTGAATTTTAGCAAAATTTGATAATTCTTTGCATAATTTCTGATCATTTTCCTCTATCTTTCTTTGTTAAAATTAACAGATTCGCATAATTTCACATTTTGGGCTCAGTTTGCAAAATCTCAGATTTTTTTGGGCATAAAACCACGGGGACATGACTAGAATCTATGTGTTTTGTATCATGTTATCTTCTATACTTATCGTCTGAGATTGAGAAAAATATAAAGTTAAAAAAAAAAAAAAAAGAAAAAAAAAGAGGATAACGCCACGACTCCGAAATTTAGGTGTGCTCGCTACAGTTAACGCTACAGCCTCTCCGTGGATATCAAGAATTATTTCTCAAATAATTTTTTTTCCTCAGTTATTATTTGAGCGAGTATTATTCTCATTTTAAACGGATCTTTAAATGTCATTATCTACCTGGAGCTTTCATTTGTCTTTAGGCACACACTCTCTCTCTCTTTCGCCCCAACCTAAAAAACGACAGCAGCAGCAGCAACAACAACAACAACAACAACAACAACAACAACCACAACAACAACAACAACAACAACAACAACAACAACAACAACAACAACAACAGCGCAAGTATCAGCAATAGCATCACCACCAGCAGCAGCACTACCACCGCTTCAGCCACGACCAATGCCATCTCAATTCCTCCCAAACTGTAAACGAAAAACACTTTGTCTTCCGTTCGGGTCCAAGTTAGCACGAGTTACATTTTCCGTACTGTTTTGAAGTGACAATCTCCATTGAAGTAGACCTACGTGTTTCTTTGAAAGAAGTATTGGTAAACACATTTTTAAGAAAGTTGTAAGCGTAAGGTCACGACCCCCCCTCCTCCACTCCCTACCTTTCTCTCTC
>NW_004797342.1:1239844-1240917 GCF_000002075.1 Aplysia californica
GGGGGGGGGCAAATTATGTTTAGAAAACTTTCATTTTCATATCATAACTCACTTTTTTGGAAAGATGATATGCAACAATAGGATAGGAAGGGAACAGGGACTGCTGTAGACAGCCAACATGTGACACTCCTTATTATTAAGCAAACAAGTCCTTTGTATCTTTGTTTCTGGAAACTAAACTTAGATTTAACCTCTGTCACACAACTCCAATCCTTTACGCGTCCGAAAATCTTTATTTCATAAAGACAATATTAGTAAAGTGGAGGAGTATAATCAACTTCATGAACTTATTGTTATTCTTGTGAGTGCGTGTGTAGAAAGGGCAAGATATGGGTCACATGACAGAAGAGAAAGGAGTGTCAAAAGATGTATTAGGACGAGAACAGAAAAAAACATTAAAATTATTTCTTTGAAAGGGGTGATAATATTAACCATCACAAAAGCAACAGATTGTTCGTAATGCGGGTGACCATTATAATAGAAAGTTAAAAAGCGAAATATTAGACAACCTGGTTCCCACCCTGAACGGTTGAAACGATTTCACTAAAGATCGCTTTGGTGTTTAGCTCAGTGGGGAGGAGGAGGAAGGAGAGGGGAAGAAGGCGGTAGTAGATGGCGAAAACAGGTGTGTTTGGAGGCGTTGATAAGTTAAAAAAACAAAGGCAGGTACGGTGTTCACTTACCTAGGCCTACTCATGAACGCATACGATAATAATAGACGCCACGAACAATGCCTCTCTGTGCATATAGATCTAGGATTGGTGTGAAGGGATTATGTTCCCCAGTCTGAAATTTAGTCTAGCGTCCATTCCCTTGAAATGGGTGGGGAGACAAAGATGAATGTTCATTTTGAAAGTTATTTGAGTTCAAATATGAACTAGGAAGAAAAAAAAACCCAACACCCCACCCCCCAAACAAACCCAAAACACTATGAATAATGACAAACGAAGAAATTATTTTCTTTTACATATTTCTGCTCATTTTTGTGCACGTATGTGCATGTGTGTGTGTGTGTCCGCGCGCATGTGTGTGTGTGTGCGTGTGTGTGTGTGTGTGTGTGTGTGTGTGTGCGT
>NW_004797342.1:1241059-1243118 GCF_000002075.1 Aplysia californica
GGAAAGATAGATAAAATGGAGGAATGAATAGATAATAAATAAATGAATAAATAAATAAACAAATAAATAAACACGTGAATAAATACATTGAATAAATACAACCGCCTGCATTGAACAAATAACCGCTTAGCTATAATTAGAAGCCCTAATCCACGGTGTCCTTTCCGACAACCTTGGCCTACCGATGTATCAGATCTTACTTTGTGAGGATTATCTTTCTGAGTCACCGGTCACTCTACTCAACTGCATCGTGTCTTCCGGGTTACGTCTTGCTGGAAAGGATCGTGCAACTAAAAAAATGAATAAATAACTAAAAAAGGTGTAGAGGAGTAATGAACCCCTAGATTAGATATGAGATAAAACGATAGACTATGAGAGTCTGTAATTCAGATTTACATTCTAGATTCTAGAAATATTGCTCAGTGGCGCTTTTTACATAGGGTATTGCTTGTCCTGTGGTTACGTACAAAGTTTGCTCGACTTTTTCCTGGTGTTGTACTCTTTCATTTAGCTGATTTGTCTTTTTTGGCTTACACTGGGACTCGTTAATCGTTAGAAATTAAATGGCCAAACTCTTTTGAGACACTGAGCCCCCGAAATTTTTGGTGACGCTCTTCTGTTTCAGAGGTCACCAAACTACGGCTCAGGAGGTCGACTCGTTGTGCCGTTGCCATGCCCCCATGCCGTAACCCCTCCCCCCAAAAAAACCCCCACAACAACAGCAACAAACAAACAAAAACAACAACAAAACAACAACAACGAAACAAACCCAACCATAAAAAGATTTGAAAGATATGTTTGTAGTGTGTCCAGAACTTGACCACTAAAATTATTTGCTTATTCAATTTCACCCTGGGCCCTGGAGTGCAAATTAAGCGTGCTTTCATAGACTTCATATTGGAGTTAATTAACGTATCACACTTTTGCTAAGTTTCGATGTGACAAACCTTTCCTTCAACACAGTTCTTACTGCAGCATTACTTGGTTTGATAACTTTTTTGATAATTATAATATATTTTGCTTGTTGTCTTTATTTTTCAGAAAATAAATTGGTTGGTTGTCTTTACTTGTATGCATTCAGGGTATCATACTGAACAAAACAAATATATTTTCTAGGTGGCGTTCTTTATTCTCTCAACTATCCGGCCCATTTTGAAAAAAAATGTTAGAAGACCCCTGTCCTATTGCAAAGGTCGTTAGTAATTACGTTTTCAAGAGTCTGCACATGGCGAGTTTTCGTTAACAGAAACATATGTGAGGTATCATGGTGAAATCAGGCGCTTGTCAATATAATGAAATAAAAGAAATCGGCCTTTTTTGGGCAGATGGGCAATTTTTTTTTCTATTTTTGGCTCAACACATTTTATGTCCATTTAAAAACACATTTTTGTGTGGATTTAACTGAAAAAATTGATTAAAGACACAAAAAAAGTGAAATTTTCAGTTACCAAGGACTCCCAGGCTATGGAAGTTATTAAATTTTTGCGTCCATGATCTCACTTATTTAAACTCTGAAACCAGGCAACCCTAATCTACTTCAATCGCAAACATTTCGATTTCCATTCAACATAGATGGGTATTTGTTTTCACCAAAAGAACGGCAAATGAGAACAGGCTTTATGATGATACCAATAAACTTTTGTGCCCAAAAATCGACGAGCGCCTGATTCCACCAAATTGTGACACACATGCCGGCATGTTCGCAGGGATTATAATCTCCCATAAAAACAATTTGTTGTGTATGACCTAAACGTTTATGTCTGATCCTTGTTATATTTTAATATTCATGTCATGTCTACAATATTTGCATCTCACGCTGGGTGTTGTCGAGAAATAAATCTTGTCAAAAGCGGCAATGTTTCATTATCATCTAAGTCTGTGCACTGGAATACCCCAACCAGGTTTAGTCATATACAGGGGCACTCTCATGGGCGAATCGTGTCGTTTGTTTGTGTGTTTGTGTGTTGCGTTTGGATGGGTGGTGCGTGCGTGCGTGCGCGCGCGCGCTGTGTGTGTGTGTGTGTGAGTGTGTGTGTGTGTGTGTGTGTGTGTGTGTGTC
>NW_004797342.1:1245027-1248334 GCF_000002075.1 Aplysia californica
TATATATATATATAACAATAAAAGAGCAAAGAATAAAACAGGTCAGCAGCTTTAATACCTAGGTTGCACAATCAGACTAGATGCAAAAGTGACACAGAGATAAAAAGAAAGAACATTGCAATATCTTAACTTTCAAGAAGATGAAACCTGTCCTATCAAACACAAACACAAAAGCGACTACAAAGGTAAAAACTCCGTCTGCATAAATGATCCGAGCAAGATTCGAAACAAAGACAGAGAAAACTCAAGAAGTCACTGAAATTTCATATTAATGTGAAGAAAATACTCAGAATCTCGTAGACGGAAAGAAAAACAAATAATAAAGTTTTGTTACAAATCGCAGGCTGTAAAAGACCCATATTCAGAACAGTCAGAACGAGACAGTTGAGATTCTTTGTAAAATACACACACACACACACACACACACACACACACACACACACACACACACACACACACACACACACACACACACGTAATAACACACTTACAAACACAACACACACGCACACATACACACAGCACAAAAACACCCCCCCCCCACACCAACAACCGAACACCAACACCTAAGCCTTCTCTCACTCACATACTCTCACATGAACAGACATAATATTGTAAGCTGCACAAAGGCCTACACTTCTTCCACAGTATAAAATATACAAGTAGTAATTCGCTTTCCCTTATACCATGATATTTTCTCCTCTACTTTCATCATGCAATGGTAAACATCAAAGAGATGAAGTTAATGCGCACTATCTTCACTTTTGAAGATTGGGGGAAAAAACCCAATGCAAATCCGTTAACTATATCTACGGGTTTCATTCAATAAAAGATAGATTTCTTTTGCTCTGACATCTTTCTTTGCTGCCCCAGGCCATACGTTCAACTATCACTATCAACATCATAATGTGTTTAAAAAAAGCGAAATGGGACAAGCTTGGTTTTGACGAAACAAAATTTCGTTGGGACTCACGACAGAATTCATAATTCAGATCAGGAGTGAGAGGCTGATTACAGTGAGAAAATTGGTACAGAACAGTAACAACAGATTGTCAAATAAATAGAAAAAAAGTATATATTATATATTATATGTTAATAGGAAGGAAGTTAATTATGCTGGTTAAACAAAGCAACAACTCATAGAAATGATATCCGAGACTTTAGAAAGGGTTAAGAGAACACACAGGGCGGGATGAAGAAGAGGCAGGGTGGGGGTTTCAAGGCGGAGAAGGGAAGAGATGAAAGTTCATTAAGCGACCTATTGAGGAAGGCAAGCATTCAAGTCTCGATACAAAGCGGCCATAAAGGAACGGGAACTCAATGAAAGCATACTGTACTTTTCTTTCAATAGTGTACGGATTCTATGGTAGAAAATGTTGCCCCAAATGCAGAAATTTGATAATAATTTTGAAGAAGTCCCGAAAAAGACTATTCGAATCCCAAGAAGGGTCAAACCTGTCGGGGTTTTATTTTGGCAATTTATGTTTTTGAATACTTTATGTAGTTGCATGATGGCAGCACAGAGATAAACGAGTTAAGAAAATAAGTTTTCAGCAGAGCAACATAGTAACATTTCTGCGACTCTCTTGGTGGTGTTGGGTATAGGCCGCCAAGAAAGGCTCTTCGTCTGTCTCTGTTCTTGGCGATCCTCTCTCTACCCCAGGCCAGCTTTGTCCAATCTCTCTTAGACCCGCCTCCACATCACGTTACCCGGTGGATCTTGGCCTTCCTCTTTTCCTCCTCACCTGGGGATTCTATTTTTCACTTTGCTATGTCACATTATGGGCTGGCTTCCTAAAATGTGCCCAATTAACCCCCACGCGGCCTTTTCTTGAGCCCTCGTTCTACTGGATGTTGCTTATTTTCCTCCTCTAGACTATGGTTCTGAGGATGTCTAGCAAGTGATTTTTCCTCATGATATTCCTCAAACAACCATTGATGAAGTAGATCTACTGTTGTTCGTTTACTATTACGTTATAACATAATACAATCATGACAAGCTAATAATATATTAAAATTACATTCAAGTTACATATGACTTTAAAAGAATTAAGTGGATTAGATATGTAAAACAATCTGAAGAAACCTCTCAGGATCTATCAACACTTGTCTTAGAAAAGGCTCCAACATTGATGCTCTTCCATCTAGATCTATACGAGTTTCTTTGCTTCTTGACTCAGGAATACGAGTATTTGAAATTGGGTTGAAAGTCAGTTTTGCCTTACCGAAAGAAGAGTCTAGCAAAAACCCCCTAAAAAAACGAGGGTCTATTCCTCTTCGTTGTAATAAAAGGGGATAGCATTTATTAAATATTATCAATGATCTTATTTTTGCTTAGGATCTTTGCTAAGGTGTAGTTTGGTATCGTACACGCGGTTTCACCTCTGATTTAACCCTCATCCTTCACAGGATCATGCCAAGTCGGTGGAGAGTAATGAGACCCCCAGAAACAGCCAGTATTATTAAGAACGCGCTGTTAGGGATTCAAACCAGTTATCCACATCTTTTTTCAGTATCGTACTAACTGAGCCAATGATGCGTCCTATAAGCAAATTGACCGAGTTTTTGCGGATTCGGGGTTCGAGCCTCAGCTCGGTTCGACGTCGTGTCCTTGGGAAAGGCACTTGACACAAAATTCCCATTTGGCTCGGTCTTTTCGAAGATGGACGTTAAACTCGCAGGTCCTATCTCTTAAAAACATAATAGTGTTGGTAGTGGCGTTAAAATCAAACCATAAACCCCCCCCCACCACCGAGTTTAGTCAGTAGAGTACCAAATTTTGCAACAACTGTATATCAACGTGCTGCAAATAGTCACCCAGTGTTTGTAGACATATTACACCTCAGCATGTCTCTACTCAACATTTTGGAGAGGGTATAAGGGACTACGCGTCATATTTATGAGAAACGCCCATAACTGTAAGTGAAAGGTGCCACTTCTTCAAAGTTCACCGTTCTTTTGCGTAGGCGTGGTATAAAACAAATCCAGTAATTTACAAAAATCGAAGATGTGGTGAAGAGAGAAAATGTAAGTTCGGTATCAAAAAATTTCTGTTTGTCTAGAAAATCAGAAATTGTCTGGATACCTCTTAGCTTTTCGTCATATCCTTCCCTCTTTATACGGTCGACAGATTGCTCAGGCTGCATCATTGATCTCCCCCTCTTCGTCCTTCTTCTTCTTCTTCTTCTTCTCCTCCTCCTCCTCTTCCTCCTCCTCCTCCTCCTCCTCCTCCTCTTCTTCCTCCTCCTCCTCCTCCTGTTTTTGATATATGTTTCTATTAATCATTTTTCTTCAGCCCCCGCCCCCT
>NW_004797342.1:1249932-1251830 GCF_000002075.1 Aplysia californica
CTTAAAAAACACCAAAAACCCAACAACACCCCCCGACAAAAAAAAATCAAATATTTATGGCCTTCACACAATGCATGCGCCTTCCAGTGGAAATAATAAACTGATGAGAAAGCTCTGCGATATCTGGTGATTTCATTTATTTTCATGACTTTTGGCAAATATTTCAGATATACGAAGGAAATAAATGATTACTTGTATAGCGATAAGTTGATGTACAAACGAAACGCTATGCCAACGAGGGTTTGCCGTTAGACAGGTTGGTATCATGTTGAGCCATGGTGCAGATAGTACTGATTCGATCTCCAAAAGGGCGTTGTGGAACATAGGCTACTGCTCAAGTTTTCAGCCTAATCATCAACTTGACCTACTCCTACCGGAGATGGAATTGGTACAAGAGGTCCCACTTCATAAAAGATACCCAGAGTTTTCAAACGAACTTAAAAGTCGTTAAATTACTTAAACATCATGGTGCTATTCAGAAAATCTTAACCTATTGGCCCTCAATGCGCTAGCTAATTGTTAAATGAAATAATCAAATCTTCTTTCTCAAGTCTACTTTTTAATTCACGAACGAATTTTAAACAGACTGTGAAACAGTAAGCTACTTCTACACTTGTCTACGAAGGCGGTTCCATCATTGTAGACTGTCTGTGATTATTATTTCTTTAGCTATATCGCACTCTCGATCAATGGGTCAGAACGGAAGAGCTGATAAGAAGACGTAGAAAGTTAGAGCAACGATGCCACCTGAATAAAACAGACGGTGTTGCGTTTACGTAGCTCCCCGTCAGTATGGGGAGTAGCATGTCATACCAGCTGGACTATCCATATGCCCCAGGTCTGTTCTGGGCATTGCCATAGGTCGTTGTCATTGTGTGGGTTTAACGCCGCTTTGAACACTCTACGATTATTTAAGAAGCGGGACCTCCGGATTTAATTAACGCCAGTCTTCGATAGGAACAGGCCAAAGGGATGAAGAGGCCAAAACCTCCCTAAAACAATCCAAACTCTGAACACTTCGTTGTGTATTCGAACCAAGGCCATCCTCTCCATGGTCTACTATGATATCAACTGAACTTGTGGTGCGACATCTGGGCATTTCCCATCTTTTGTTAGTTAAGAAAGTCATACAGGCAACTGCTTTTTCTTCATCCCCGTTACTTTTTATTTGTACACAACGTTTGTACAGCTAAATTAAGTGAACGCATCCATGATACCATGTGGGTCATAGAGGTAGGTGTCCCATATTGTTTAAAGCTTTTCTGTCTGTGAACGTGATTACCTTTCTAAATACATAATTACTGCATTTTAGCTCTTTTCTACTGCTTGTATGTACGTTTTCCTGCTCGGTTACGTCTTTTTGACCAATTTTTATATCCGTGAAAAAATACCATATTCCTCATTTATTTAAAAAAGCCCCCAAAACGAAAAGGCGCACGAAAAGGAGTGGTAGTAAGGGGGTTGAGGTGGGGTGGGGGCGTCGTGAACGGTATTTGGAGTATTAGAAAATTATGAGAGCGCTTAGAGAACAGTAAGGTGACGTCATAGAGCTCATTTGCATAAGCAGAAAAAGTTACCTTCTGGAGATTATAAAAGTAAGAAAATCAAGGAAAATGTCCGAAACTGTGCTTTCTTTGTCGAAGAGAAAAGGACATAACAGTGCAGCCAGCTTAAGATAAGATAAGCGTGTTGTTCATTCGTGGACCTCGAGATGTAGCGATAAGTTTATTACATTTTTCATCGGGTTGAATTATAGATTTGAAATAATTTTTTAGCATAAAAACAAAATAAAAATTGAAGACAGCCTAAAGGTAAGCGAGTGTTCTAACATTTTTTTTCTGAATCATACACACACACACACACACACACACACACACACACACACACACACACACACA